>NC_133526.1:84442389-84743689 GCF_048544455.1 Silene latifolia
TTGAAGAAAAGTCCTCATGAACTACACTCCCTTCTCGTACAGACCGAGAAGGACATGAAGTTTAGTGGGAGCCTGAAACAGGATGTTCTCGTTGTGTCAAACAAGGGCAAGGGTAAGGGAAAAGCTCAGGCAGACCTAGCAGTAGGTAAACCGAAGTTCAAGAAGTCAGGGTCAGGTAAGAGTGGGCCTGGTGAGTCGAGCAACTCATCAGGCGCGACAAAGAGCAAGACTGGTAACATGGAATGCCATCATTGCCACAAGACTGGGCATTGGAGGCGTACATGTCCTGTATACCATGAGGACATAAAGGCAGGTCGCGTTAATCCTGTTGGTATGTCTTCTTCTTCTTCTTCTTTTATTCATATGATTGAGATTAACCACGCAAGTTACGGAACTTGGGTACTAGATACTGGTTGTGGTTCTCATCTGTGTAATCATGCGCAGGGCCTCCGAAACCTCGAGCCCCTCGTAAAGGGTGAGGTAGACCTGCGTGTCGGGAATGGAGCACGAGTGGCTGCCGTCTCGAGGGGAACATACGTGATCCAGCTTCCTAGCATATTTGAGTTATTTTTATATAACTGCTATTATGTACCCAGTCTTTAAAAAAACATTATTTCAGTTTCTGCACTTGACAAACTTGGTTTTTCATTTGTAGTAGAGAATAATAGTTGCATTTTCTCATTACACGATATGATTTATGGCAAGGCAGTCTCCATGAATGGAATTTATGTTTTAGATCAGACCACCGAAATATTACACGTAATGAATAAGAAGTTAAAGGTTGGTGACAAAGATCAAACGTATCTATGGCACTGCCGTATGGGACACATTAATGAGAAACGCGTAAAACAGCTCATAAAGAATGGAGTTATCTCGGCCTTTGATTTTCAATCGTTTGGCACGTGTGATTCATGTCTCATTGGCAAGATGACTCGGATTTCCTTCAAAGGTGTTGGAATGCGCGCTGCTGACCTATTAGGACTCATACATACGGATGTGTGTGGACCTATGTCAATCACCGCACGAGAAGGCTATAGGTATTTCATCACTTTCACGGACGATTTAAGTAGATATGGCTATGTCTACTTAATGAAGCACAAAAGTGAATCCGTTAAGAAATTCAAAGAATACCGAATCGGGTCGAAACCTCATGGGTAGAAAGATTAAAACACTGCGATCAGACCGTGGTGGCGAGTATCTTTCTCACGAGTTTGATAAACACCTTAAGGACTGTGGGATTGCCTTACAGTTAACTCCACCTGGAACACCTCAGTTGAAGGTGTGTCCGAACGGAGAAATCGAACACTACTTGATATGGTTCGATCCATGATAAGTCACACCGTGTTGCCTGACTCATTGTGGGGTTATGCTCTTCTCACCGCTCTAATACTTAACCAAGTCCGTCTAAAGTCATTGACAAGACTTCATATTAACTATGGAAGGGAACGGTCCCTAACTTGTCCTTTATACGGGTTTGGGGCTGCGAGGCTTATGTCAAGTGGAGACACGAGGATAAGCTCGGCCCGCGATCGGTCAAGACATACTTTATAGGTTATCCTAAAGGAACGCTTGGTCATTACTTTTACTCGCCAACCGAACAACGTGTATTTGTTGCGGCTAGTGTGACATTCTTAGAGAAGGAATTTCTCGAGAATGCAAAGAGTGATAGAACCTTCGAGCTGTCGGAGATTCCAGAACCAAATACCGAGCAACCATTGGAGGAACAAGTTCCTTCAATCCCGGCTGCGGTGGATATTCCTGAGGAACATAGGAGGTCGGGAAGAGTCTCTATTCCTCCGGACAGATACATTGGTATGGTCGAGGAACATGACATAGATGACATTCTACTCTTAACGAGTAGTGAACCCGCAACCTATAAAGGTGCCATGACTAGTTCCGACTCAAAGCTATGGCTTGAAGCCATGCAATCCGAGATGGACTCCATGTATGAGAACAACGTATGGGATCTTGTTGACTTGCCTGCTAAGGTTCGTCCCCTTCAATGCAAATGGCTTTACAAGATAAAGCATTCTGTGGAAGGTCAACAAGATATCTATAAAGCACGACTATTTGCTAAAGGTTTCACCCAAGTGCCAGGTTTGCACTACGATGAAATTTTTGCACCCGTAGTCATGCTGCGTTCCATTCGGATTATCTTAGCGATTGCCACTTTTCATGACTATGAAATTTGGCAGATGGATGTGAAAACCGCCTTCTTAAACGGTTATTTGGAGGAAGAGTTGTACATGGTACAACCCGAAGGTTTCATCGATCCTGAACATCCTAAGAAAGTGTGCAAGCTTAAGCGTTCCATTTATGGACTTAAGCAAGCTTCTCGGAGTTGGAATCATCGTTTCGACCAGGTGATAAAAGAAAATGGATTTACTCGATCGGTCGAGGAACCATGTCTATATATCAAGTCGAGTGGGAGCAATATTGTCTTCCTAATATTGTATGTTGATGACATACTCCTGATTGGGAATGACATACCTCTCTTAACTTCGGTAAAAGTATGGTTGAAGAACCATTTCCAGATGAAAGATCTGGGTGAGGCACAAAGAATTTTGGGCATCCGTATCTATCGAGATAGATCACGACGGATGTTATCTCTCTGTCAGGAGTCTTATATAGATAAGATACTAGAGAGATTCAGCATGACTAACTCCAAAAAGGGGTTTCTTCCTATGGCTCCAGGGGTGCATTTGAGCAAGTCTCAGGCACCAGAGACACCGGAAAAGAAAGAGCGCATGACACGGATTCCTTATGCCTCGGCTATAGGATCAATCATGTATGCCATGATATGCACACGTCCGGACGTGGCATATGCATTGAGTATGACAAGTCGATTCCAATAGCATCCTGGTGAACCACATTGGATGGCTGTCAAGAACATTCTTAAGTACCTACGGAGGACTAAAGATTGGGCATTGACTTATGGAGGCGAACAAAAGCTATGCGCAACCGGTTACGCAGATGCTAGCTTCCAAACGGATCGAGATGACTCGAAATCTTAGTCTGGATTCGTTTTTACTCTTAATGGCGCTGCATCACCGGAAGATTTCCAAACAAAGTGTTACAAAGAGATTCTACGATCGAGTCCGAGTACTATGCCGCGTCTGAAGCTGCAAAGGAAGCGATATGGATGCGTCAATTCTTACAAGGACTATCTGTAGTGCCTAGTTCGAATGACCCGATCACCATCTATTGCGACAATAGAGGTGCCATCTTCCAAGCTAAGGAGCCTAAGTATAGCAACAAGTCTAGACATGTACAACGGAAAGCTCATCTAATCCGAGATTACGTGGAGCAAAAGGAGGTAGTGATAGAAAAGATTGCTACAGATGATAACATAGCAGATCCTCTCACTAAACCATTACGACAAGATAAGCATGAAGGGCATGTTAATTCCATGGGAATTAAATGTGTTTCTGAGTTGTAGTACTCTTTTGTGGATTAGATTCATTCTCTTTTGTACTCTATACGACATCATCGTTTTGATATTTATATATTCTGTTTTTCATGTGGATTTGTACGATAATTTTGAACACCACAAAGTGAACTGAACAAACATTATATTTTTGGTCCTTAATTGCCCACGTGAGCTGATAACTCTGGCAATTATTTTGTGACGTTGGTTGATGGTGGGTTCAACGAGCCATAAGTCAAAAGGTTGACTGACCAATCACAGAGGCGATTTATACGGATATCTCGTAGGACACAATTGTGACATCGACGTGGAGTCCTAAATGTTTTATAACATTCGGTGCCAGGTCGTGGATAGGACCTCCATGGTGATCCTAAGAGTCGATTCTTTTGACTATCGACTGTCTCTTGAGACTAAGGCAGATTTTGGGTGACTTTGGTTTCTTTCTCACGGTCATCCGTAACAGGGGGCCAAGTAGATTTTTTCTGGGTCATTTCATGTTGTGCTTAGATCGGAAGGAGTCGAGTTGAAGGAAATATTCAGCCTTTATCAGGTACTCGATATTTCTCGGGGCCACTCGAGGAGTCAGAATCGAAATGCATGGCCATGCTCGAATACGAATTCGTTTTATCAGTTGAGTTACTCTCTAGTCGGGGTAACCACTCATGATACAGATCGATTGTAAAATACGACCTTTGCGGATCCGGATCTGCAAATTGTTTTACATTGAGTGGGAGAAATTTTAAATGAATATGAGAATCGGTTATCGCACATACACTTGTACGGACAAGTGGGAGTTTGTTGGAGCCGTGTCCTCCAATTAGTGCGGATAACGTTATTGCACATATACTTGTACGGACAAGTGGGAGCTTGTTGGGGCTGGTGTGCTCTACAGTTAGTGCAATAACATTTAAATCTCTAAAAGGATCCAAGGGTATACTTTTGTATTATTATCAGTTGGTCCACGTTTATCAATAACGGTTGGCTTGCTAGATAAGTTTGACGTTATTGTCATACTGATGGCGGTGATCAACTGGTCCCTAAAAGTCACACCTATAGGATACGTTTGAGAGATGTGACGGTATGAAAATACAGTCATGTTGATGCCTAATATGACTAAACAGTTAGTCGGAGTTATTGACTAATAATTAGTCAAACGCGATGTTGAGATAATTATTTAATACAGATTAAATAATAATGGCTAAGACGAATTAAGCGGTTAATTCGTAAATTGAATATAAACGATTATATTTAATTGATGTATATTGAATTAATTATACAATATTGTCTTTGTCGGACATGTATTAATATATCAACTGAGTCATGTTACTAGTTGATATTTTAATAACCGATAACCGATGACGATTTATAATAAAAACCCGTCATATACATTTTAGCAATTTCGAGTCGGACCATGGGTTAAAAATAAGGAGAAAGTTGAAAGCCCACTCCCTCCTCTTGAAGCTCACGGCCGAACCAAACAAAAGGAGAGGCTCCCTCTCCTTTTGACCTAATCATCTCATTTGCAAACAAATTAGGGTTTCGGGGTAATTTTCTCTGAAATTTCTAGATCTCACATCGAAAAACCTCACAACAACTCTCTCAATATTGCAAGTCAATTAGAGAGTATTTCTAGCACAAGGGGCATAGTCTCAGACGGTCTTGGGTGCAACGATTAGGAGGAAATCTACTTTGATTTCTGTTCTTAGGCCGCATTCACAAAGGACCCGAGGTTGATTCTTGTTCTTTATCGTTTTCTCTTGTATTTTTGTTTTATGACGATAATCACATGTTAAAGATACGTTATAGTCCTAAAATTTAAGGGTTTTATACGGATATTACCCCACATCTTCCTGGGAGAAGGACCGGAGGAGGCAGAAGCGACTTGCTTCCTCTTTCTATCCAGCAAGGAGAGGGAGGAAACAGGACTATTCCCTAGTACAGGAAAACAGTTAGAATATAAACACAAAATAACCAAGTAGCAAGAACAAATACCCAGGAAAAACAAAGCCTTACCAAACGACATCTGGAATTCGGCAGCTGGGGGTTCTTGCTGACTGGTGGAGGTACCAACTTCCTCTTCCTCTTCCTCTTCTTCCCCTTCTTCTTCTTCTTCTTCTTCTTCTTCTTCTTCTTCTTCTTCTTCTTCTTCTTCTTCTTCTTCTTCTTCTTCTTCATTCTCTTCTTCCTCTTCTTGCTCTCCTCCACTAATGTCAAGAGGTACGGAGGCAGATGCACCAACAAGGGAAGAAAGTACACCAGGTTAAGAACGAGTTGCAACAGGGAGAGCGAATAAACAATTAACCACACTATGATCTCTTGATAGAACTGGCTGCTTCAAACATGCAGCAGTACACCAGTAAGAGCATTAAGATAAAAGAAAAACAACAGACACCCAGAAATTAAAATTACCTTTAGAAGCCCCCCACTTATCAAATAAGTACTCGGAGGTGGGGGTAAGAGAGTCAATCTTAACAAAGATGAATATTGTGTTCCAACCTCCATCCCTCACTTTGGGAGGAAAGATAATGCTAGGGTTGCTGCGGTCGCAAGACTTCAAAGTAATGAGCCCGACAACGAAGGGCCTGAAAGTATAGAGCAGGGCAAGGTCACCCAGACCAATCCCAAGATCGTGATCCTCAACAAGGATACTGAGAGATACCAGGATGGGCCATGCATGTGGCGCAAGTTAGCAGATCGCCAACCTATAGTGGCGCAGGATCCTTTGCACCAAAGGAGGAAAGGGAAAAGACAAACCCTATTTAAAAGGGTACTCGTACAGGCACGCCCAACCGGGATTATGGGCATCCGGTGCCTCCCGAGGCTGAGGAATGTGAATCACGACCTCCTGCCCAAGGCCAAACCTTCTCTCTCACCTCCTCGGGAGGGTTGTCAGCAAAACTGAAATCACACAGATAGTGGTCTGCGAGAATCCCAGAGGATCGGAAGGGAGAGAGAGCAGTGGCAGATGGACCCCCGCGGGGAGAAGGAGGAGGAACAGTACGGAAGACGGACTTTTTGGCCATAATTGCGGAGTTTAGAGGTGAAAAAATTAAGGGAGAGAGTAAAAAGTGAAAAGTTACGTGGTAGATAGGGAGATTTTATAAGAGAGGGAAGGTAATATGGTTTTAGAAAAGAGGTTAATAAAAGACGGAAATAAGGGAAGTAAGAGGGGGAGAGGTGTATTTATAACAAAAAGAGGGAGTTAATAGAGGGAGGGGAGGTTAGCAGAAGAGAGTTAAGGAAGGAAGTTCGGTTGGGGAGCAATCGAGGAAAGGAGACGTGGAGGAGGTGGGGAGTTACTGAGAGAAACTGACTGATTGGACCGCTAACGGTTAGTCTCATTGGATAAGAGTGCAAATGAGCTAACATCACATTATAACATCACCACTACATGCAAACATCCATGAGGGAAGCAACTCCCAGCATCCATCGAGCAAGAACAGAACCTGACAGTTTCTTGGGGGTAATTGTATGGGTAAAAATACCCTCTCATTTTCATCATGACGTGGCAATTCACCATTGGGTAAAACAGAAGCACACGGATCAATAACAAAGCAGCAGGCTGATGGACGCAAGGAAGAACAAGGGGGGATGAACCTGGACATGCAAGTAGCACAAAGACCACGTTTGAATTAAGTAACAAACAGCCAGTAGGAACATTGAAATGGTCAATAGGAACATTGAAGTGATCGGCAGAAACATTACAGAGATTAGCAGGAGCTTTGACAAAGTCAGCAACCACCTCTTATTTTATAGGAGTGGAGCGTATGGTTGAGAAAATATAAGAGCACGTGCAACCACCCCGGGAACGGCTATAAGATAGCACCAAACATCATATTCTAGACACTCTAGATCCCCCATTCATACCACTCGAAGAAATATCACTCATCATCTGCAATACTCAACATCATTAACACACTAGAATTTTATCCATTGTCTATATCTTTTGTACTTAGTCATTTGGAGATCGCATCTGTACCTCCTGATCGTTCCAGCTAGGTTCACCCTCAAATACTATTACTACTAGTGGATCATTGGTGAGATACCATTCCCGCCGTGGTTTTTCTCACATTTTGGGTTTCCCGCGTCACCATTTTACTTGTGTCGTTTGTCTCTCTTTCTTTTCGTCTATTTCTCTTTCGTACTATCCGTTTACTTTCGTTCTCGCTATGTTCTTGCTACTTATCCACTTAAGTCTTCATCTTCGTATTTTAACTAGAATAGCCGCATTGACTCACAAATCTTTAGTCGGTAAAATCTTACCAAAACACCGAGCTCGAGCTTGAGCTGGAGCCGAGCTTGGCTAAACACGAGGCGAGCCCGAGCTCAGCAAGGCTCGGCTCGAAAGCTCGTTTATAATTCTTTTTGTATAACTGCAATATTATTTTTATTTCAAATTATATTATTAAACCCTTATAAAACTATATTATAATATAATATTTTTAGTATTTTATAATTTTATTTTTTTTAAAAAAAAATATTTATATTTAGTTGGTCAAAAATGAGAAAGTGAAAATATGTAATGACAAAATGAGATCGTGTATTTCTAATACAAAATAAATAAATTAATTTAGATTCAGAATTAATGTTTCATCACATTAATGTAATATGAAAGCTTTTGACGCCGTCTGTGGGAATCGAACCCACGACCACATGGTTAAAAGCCATGCGCTCTACCAGCTGAGCTAAGACGGCTGTTTGATTTAATATTGTGTTTTACTCCAAAGAAGATATTTTATTAAACTTAAGTGTAACATAACATAAATCTTTAGATTATGAGTATCATCTTTCATGATTCTTACCAACTAAGCTAATTGATTTCTTAGAAATTTCATTCATTAAATTCTCCTTTCTCGTTGATTACAAGATAAGAAAAACCTTAATTATATTAAATTGATTTTTAAAGTAGAGAACCAATGTCATTCATATAAGGAACTTTTTACTATTGACGAGAAAGAAGAATTTTGTTGTGTGACGAGGCGGAAGTGAAATAAAAAGGGATGAGGCTTCTAGCATTGTTATTTGGAAGTGAAATAAAATGGTGTGAGACTTCTAGCATTGTTGTTGTCCTTTAATTGTACAAACTGGGATTTACACTAATTTTATTGTTTGACAGTGATAGGGCGCCACCCGGTGACGCCCAAATAAGGTGCCACCCTCTTACATGCATTCTTAATTGAAGGGGTTCCCACTCACCCCATGTGAGAGGGTGACGCGCAAATTGAGTGCAACCCGGTGGCGCTATTTCATTTTCCAATTTTATTTAGTCTCGATACACTTATTTAGAGAGTCAAAATTTATTTATCATTTTTTAATCCCTTGATGATCAAGAGTAGAGGTGGACAAAAGTGTCGCTCAACTAGCCCGGCCTGATCCACCTCATAGACTGAAAAAAAAATTCACGGCCCATGATGATGGAAAAAGAACTCTTACCACTTGAGCTAACTCTTATTCTCAAGAAAACTTCAAAGCTTTGATATATCATCGAAGTGATAATTATCATAGAATTTAAAACTGTTTTATGCACTATCACAATGACATTTTATATTTGAATACGTAGAAGTAGGGATGTCAACAAAATCCAGATCCTACTCAGATCCTACGGAGTGGATATGGATCGCAATATTTAAGATCCAGTGGATAATGATATGGGTATGGAACGTGTGGTCGGAATCCAGATCGTACCCTTGGATCCATTTTTATTTCATTTTCTTAAACAAAATGTTAAGTTAAACAAATAGTAAAACTATATGCTTTGTTTTTCTAATGTTTTTTTTATAATCAAACCATGACTTTTTTTTATTAAGATTTTTCGGTTAAAAAAAAATACTTTTTTAGTGTTATTGTAATATCATAAGATTTTATTTTTATGTCTTTAGAATTTTAGTTTTATTATTTGTATTTAATAGAGAAAAATAGTATGTTAAGTTGCAATAAAATTCAAAAATTAATATTTTCATATTTTAAGGGAGAATTTTCTTTTACTATAAAAAAGATAGGATATATCCTGATCCAGCCCAGATCTTGCGGATCCGGATATGGATATGGTAATTTCAAATTTTGTAAATATGGACCGGATATGGATCTTATAGGATACTATTCAAATCCTATTCAATGCCATCCCTATGTGGAAGAGCTTAACGACCATCGATCACTTCAATTTTTTTTTATTCTTTTTAATAAAGGGGATATTCTTAACTCAGGAGCTTTCGATCCTAACACAATTACTCAATTAGTTTTAAAGTCCATGAAAATTCAAAGGGTTGATTACTACGTGTAGCAGAGATAGAGCTGTTAATAATATGAGCTACTCATTGAGCCCTCGGAGTGGGCTCGGTCAAACCGAGCTCGAGCTTGAGCCGGAGCCAAGCTTGGCTAAACACGGGCGAGCCCGAGCTCGTGAGGCTCGGCTCGAAAGCTCGTTTATAATTCTTTTTGTATAATCTTTATATTGTAATATTATTTTTATTTCAAATTATATTTTATTTAAACATTTATATAAGTATATTATAATATAATATTTTTAGTATTTTATAATCTTTTTTTGTTTTTTAAAAATATTTATATTTAGTTGGATGAAAGATGAGAAAGTGAAAATATGTAATGACAAAATGAGATCGTGTATTTCTAATACAAAATAAATAAATTAATTTAGATTCTGAATTAATGTTTCATCACATTAACGTAATATGAAAGCTTTTGACGCCGTCTGTGGGAATCGAACCCACGACCACATGGTTAAAAGCCATGCGCTCTACCAGCTGAGCTAAGACGTCTGTTTGATTTAATATTGTGTTTTACTCCAAAGAAGATATTTTATTAAACTTAAGTGTAACACAACATAAATCTTTAGATTATGAGTATCATCTTTCATGATTCTTACCAACTAAGCTAATTGATTTCATAGAAATTTCATTCATTAAATTCTCCTTTCTCGTTGATTACAAGATAAGAAAAACCTTAATTATATTAAATTGATTTTTAAAGTAGAGAACCAATGTCATTCATATAAGGAACTTTTTACTATTGACGAGAAAGAAGAATTTTGTTGTGTGACGAGGCTGAAGTGAAATAAAAAGGGATGAGGCTTCTAGCATTGTTATTTGGAAGTGAAATAAAATGGCGTGAGACTTCTAGCATTGTTGTTGTCCTTTAATTGTACAAACTGGGATTTACACTAATTTTATTGTTTGACAGTGATAGGGCGCCACCCGGTGACGCCCAAATAAAGTGTCACCCTCTTACATGCATTCTTAATTGAAGGGGTTCCCACTCACCCCATGTGAGAGGGTGACGCGCAAATTGAGTGCAACCCGGTGGCGCTATTTCATTTTCCAATTTTATTTAGTCTCGATACACTTATTTAGAGAGTCAAAATTTATTTATCATTTTTTAATCCCTTGATGATCAAGAGTAGAGGTGGACAAAAGTGTCGCTCAACTAGCCCGGCCTGATCCACCTCATAGACTGAAAAAAAAATTCACGGCCCATGATGATGGAAAACTACTCGGGCGGCCCCTATCCAACATGTGCATCCCTAGCCAGGTTCATCTTGTGGCCAACCCAACCATACCCGATATCCAGCGCTAGTCAAGTAATCTAATTTTTTTTTAGAATAGTTCTAACATGAGTTATCAATGACTTTTTTACGTGTTATTTTAATGAGAAACAACAATAATTTAGAAAAAAGTTTCAATAGGTAGACTACACCTTAGTTAACTAAATGAGGAAAATTTCGAAGTTTTTTTACACCATATATCGGATAAATAACGAACTGATATAATTAGGGAAAAAGAACTCTTACCACTTGAGCTAATTCTTATTCTCAAGAAAACTTCAAAGCTTTGATATATCATCGAAGTGATAATTATCATAGAATTTAAAACTGTTTTATGCACTATCACAATGACATTTTATATTTGAATACGTAGAAGTAGGGATGGCAACAAAATCCAGATCCTACTCAGATCCTACGGAGTGGATATGGATCGCAATATTTAAGATCCAGTGGATAATGATATGGGTATGGAACGTGTGGTCGGAATCCAGATCGTACCCTTGGATCCATTTTTATTTCATTTTCTTAAACAAAATGTTAAGTTAAACAAATAGTAAAACTATATGCTTTGTTTTTCTAATGTTTTTTTTATAATCAAACCATGACTTTTTTTTATTAAGATTTTTCGGTTAAAAAAAAATACTTTTTTAGTGTTATTGTAATATCATAAGATTTTATTTTTATGTCTTTAGAATTTTAGTTTTATTATTTGTATTTAATAGAGAAAAATAGTATGTTAAGTTGCAATAAAATTCAAAAATTAATATTTTCATATTTTAAGGGAGAATTTTCTTTTACTATAAAAAAGATAGGATATATCCTGATCCAGCCCAGATCTTGCGGATCCGGATATGGATATGGTAATTTCAAATTTTGTAAATATGGACCGGATATGGATCTTATAGGATACTATTCAAATCCTATTCAATGCCATCCCTATGTGGAAGAGCTTAACGACCATCGATCACTTCAATTTTTTTTATTCTTTTTAATCAAGGGGATATTCTTAACTCAGGAGCTTTCGATCCTAACACAATTACTCAATTAGTTTTAAAGTCCATGAAAATTCAAAGGGTTGATTACTACGTGTAGCAGAGATAGAGCTGTTAATAATATGAGCCGGCTCATTGAGCCCTCGGAGTGGGCTCGGTCAAACCCAGCTCGATCTTGAGCTGGAGCCAAGCTTGGCTGAACACGGGGCAAGCCCGAGCTCAGCAAGGCTCGGCTCGACAGCTCGTTTATAATTCTTTTTGTATAATCTTTGTATTGTAATATTATTTTTATTTCAAATTATATTTTATTTAAACATTTATATAAGTATATTATAATATAATATTTTTAGTATTTTATAATCTTTTTTTGTTTTTTAAAAATATTTATATTTAGTTGGATGAAAGATGAGAAAGTGAAAATATGTTATGACAAAATGAGATCGTGTATTTCTAATACAAAATAAATAAATTAATTTAGATTCTGAATTAATGTTTCATCACATTAACGTAATATGAAAACTTTTGACGCCGTCTGTGAGAATCGAACACACGACCACATGGTTAAAAGCCATGCGCTCTACCAGCTGAGCTAAGACGGCTGTTTGATTTAATATTGTGTTTTACTCCAAAGAAGATATTTTATTAAACTTAAGTGTAACACAACATAAATCTTTAGATTATGAGTATCATCTTTCATGATTCTTACCCACTCAGCTAATTGATTTCTTAGAAATTTCATTCATTAAATTCTCCTTTCTCGTTGATTACAAGATAAGAAAAACCTTAATTATATTAAATTGATTTTTAAAGTAGAGAAACAATGTCATTCATATAAGGAACTTTTTACTATTGACGAGAAAGAAGAATTTTGTTGTGTGACGAGGCTGAAGTGAAATAAAAAGGGATGAGGCTTCTAGCATTGTTATTTGGAAGTGAAATAAAATGGCGTGAGACTTCTAGCATTGTTGTTGTCCTTTAATTGTACAAACTGGGATTTACACTAATTTTATTGTTTGACAGTGATAGGGCGCCACCCGGTGACGCCCAAATAAGGTGTCACCCTCTTACATGCATTCTTAATTGAAGGGGTTCCCACTCACCCCATGTGAGAGGGTGACGCGCAAATTGAGTGCAACCCGGTGGCGCTATTTCATTTTCCAATTTTATTTAGTCTCGATACACTTATTTAGAGAGTCAAAATTTATTTATCATTTTTTAATCCCTTGATGATCAAGAGTAGAGGTGGACAAAAGTGTCGCTCAACTAGCCCGGCCTGATCCACCTCATAGACTGAAAAAAAAATTCACGGCCCATGATGATGGAAAACTACTTGGGCGGCCCCTATCCAACATGTGCATCCCTAGCCAGGTTCATCTTGTGGCCAACCCAACCATACCCGATATCCAGCGCTAGTCAAGTAATCTAATTTTTTTTTAGAATAGTTCTAACATGAGTTATCAACGACTTTTTTACGTGTTATTTTAATGAGAAACAACAATAATTTAGAAAAAAGTTTCAATAGGTAGACTACACCTTAGTTAACTAAATGAGGAAAATTTCGAAGTTTTTTTACACCATATATCGGATAAATAACGAACTGATATAATTAGGGAAAAAGAACTCTTACCACTTGAGCTAACTCTTATTCTCAAGAAAACTTCAAAGCTTTGATATATCATCGAAGTGATAATTATCATAGAATTTAAAACTGTTTTATGCACTATCACAATGACATTTTATATTTGAATACGTAGAAGTAGGGATGGCAACAAAATCCAGATCCTACTCAGATCCTACGGAGTGGATATGGATCGCAATATTTAAGATCCAGTGGATAATGATATGGGTATGGAACGTGTGGTCGGAATCCAGATCGTACCCTTGGATCCATTTTTATTTCATTTTCTTAAACAAAATGTTAAGTTAAACAAATAGTAAAACTATATGCTTTGTTTTTCTAATGTTTTTTTTATAATCAAACCATGACTTTTTTTTATTAAGATTTTTCGGTTAAAAAAAAATACTTTTTTAGTGTTATTGTAATATCATAAGATTTTATTTTTATGTCTTTAGAATTTTAGTTTTATTATTTGTATTTAATAGAGAAAAATAGTATGTTAAGTTGCAATAAAATTCAAAAATTAATATTTTCATATTTTAAGGGAGAATTTTCTTTTACTATAAAAAAGATAGGATATATCCTGATCCAAATCTTGCTTGGATCCTGGATATGGATATGGTAATTTCAAATTTTGTAAATATGGACCGGATATGGATCTTATAGGATACTATTCAAATCCTATTCAATGCCATCCCTATGTGGAAGAGCTTAACGACCATCGATCACTTCAATTTTTTTTATTCTTTTTAATCAAGGGGATATTCTTAACTCAGGAGCTTTCGATCCTAACACAATTACTCAATTAGTTTTAAAGTCCATGAAAATTCAAAGGGTTGATTACTACGTGTAGCGAGATAGAGTCAGTGTTAATAATATGAGCCGGCTCATTGAGCCCTCGGAGTGGGCTCGGTCAAACCCAGCTCGATCTTGGTGGAGCCAAGCTTGGCTGAACACGGGGCAAGCCCGAGCTCAGCAAGGCTCGGCTCTGACTCTGCGTTTATAATTCTTTTTGTATAATCTTTGTATTGTAATATTATTTTTATTTCAAATTATATTTTATTTAAACATTTATATAAGTATATTATAATATAATATTTTTAGTATTTTATAATCTTTTTTTGTTTTTTAAAAATATTTATATTTAGTTGGATGAAAGATGAGAAAGTGAAAATATGTTATGACAAAATGAGATCGTGTATTTCTAATACAAAATAAATAAATTAATTTAGATTCTGAATTAATGTTTCATCACATTAACGTAATATGAAAACTTTTGACGCCGTCTCGGGAATCGAACACACGACCACATGGTTAAAAGCCATGCGCTCTACCAGCTGAGCTAAGACGGCTGTTTGATTTAATATTGTGTTTTACTCCAAAGAAGATATTTTATTAAACTTAAGTGTAACACAACATAAATCTTTAGATTATGAGTATCATCTTTCATGATTCTTACCCACTCAGCTAATTGATTTCTTAGAAATTTCATTCATTAAATTCTCCTTTCTCGTTGATTACAAGATAAGAAAAACCTTAATTATATTAAATTGATTTTTAAAGTAGAGAAACAATGTCATTCATATAAGGAACTTTTTACTATTGACGAGAAAGAAGAATTTTGTTGTGTGACGAGGCTGAAGTGAAATAAAAAGGGATGAGGCTTCTAGCATTGTTATTTGGAAGTGAAATAAAATGGCGTGAGACTTCTAGCATTGTTGTTGCCCTTTAATTGTACAAACTGGGATTTACACTAATTTTATTGTTTGACAGTGATAGGGCGCCACCCGGTGATGCCCAAATTAGGTGCCACCCTCTTACATGCATTCTTAATTGAAGGAGTTCCCACTCACCCCATGTGAGAGGGTGACGCCCAAATTGAGTACAACCCGGTGGCGCTATTTCATTTTCCAATTTTATTTAGTCTCGATACACTTATTTAGAGAGTCAAAATTTATTTATCATTTTTTAATGCCTTGATGATCAAGAGTAGAGGTGGACAAAAGTGTCGCTCAACTAGCCCGGCCTGATCCACCTCATAGACTGAAAAAAAAAATTCACGGCCCATGATGATGGAATACTACTCGGGCGGCCCCTATCCAACATGTGCATCCCTAGCCAGGTTCATCTTGTGGCCAACCCAACCATACCCGATATCCAGCGCTAGTCAAGTAATCTTATTTTTTTTTAGAATAGTTCTAACATGAGTTATCAACGACTTTTTTTTTTCAGGGTATCTGGGTTTGCAGAAGGTACCTTACCTTTTAAATACCTGGGGATGCCAATTCAAACTACCAGATTGAAGAAGAAAGACTGTGAATGCTTGGTGGAGAAGATATGCAGTAGAATAAATGGATATGGGGCAAGGAAATTCTCTTACAGTGGGAGACTAGTCCTGGTGCAGGCAGTGTTGTCTTCCTTACATTTATACTGGGCTTCTATGTTTGTTCTACCAAAGCGGATCATCAATAAAATTGAGGCTACTTGTAGGAATTTCCTATGGGACAATAGTGCAGAATACAGAAGGGTCCCACTGGTGGCATGGGACAAGATCTGCAGGCCAAAAGAAGAAGGAGGTCTTGGGCTCAAGAATCAGGAAAGCATGAATAAAGCAATGGTTGGGAGACTAGTGAATTGGGTAGCAGAAAAAAAGGACACAATCTGGGTAAATTGGGTGCAACAAAACTATCTGAAAGGAACAGATTGGATGGACTACACTCCTGTTGCTCAGTCTAGTTGGGTTTGGAGGAGAATTTGTAGGGTAAAACAAGAGATACTCCCTTGTTATACTGATGGACAGTGGAATGTGCAGGGGAAGGACTTTACAGCTGCTGCCTGCTATGACTGGCTACAAGGGACTGCTCCAAAGGTCCCATGGGCTAGCTTAATCTGGAATGGGTGGGTGCTACCTAAGCATCAGTTCCTTGCCTAGCTGTATGCACAGGGAGCACTGAGAACAAATGATAAGCTAGTGAAGTTTGGAATGGATATAGATGCTACCTGTTTCCTATGTGCTCAAGATTCTGAAGGGGCTGAACATTTTTTTTTTGAGTGTATTTACAGTAAGCAAGTAATTGGTTGCATCAACCAAAGCCTGGACTGCCACATACCTGACAGACAAGTTCTTGAATGGTGTTTGCAAAGGAATGGGACGAAGGTGAGAAAGGGGGTTCAAGCTGCTACGGTCTGGGGGGCTATGTACCACATTTGGCAGGAAAGAAACAAGTGCAGACTGGAAGGGGTACTAGTTAGGCCAGGAAGATGTGCTGAGAAGGTCATAGAAGATGTGAAAGCTAGAATCAGGGGACGAGATTTTCAGCATGTGACTAAGGAAGATATAGCTTGGCTTAAGCATAAGAAGTATATGTAATAGAAAGCTCTTTATTGGCTACATGTAATCAACCTTCTTGATATATATAATACATACTCACATTTCACCAAAAAAAAAAAAAAAAAAAAAAAAAAAAAACAATAATTTAGAAAAAAAGTTTCAATAGGTAGACTACGCCTTAGTTAACTAAATGAGGAAAATTTCGAAGTTTTTTTACACCATATATCGGATAAATAACGAACTGATATAATTAGGGAAAAAGAACTCTTACCACTTGAGCTAACTCTTATTCTCAAGAAAACTTCAAAGCTTTAATATATCATCGAAGTGATAATTATCATAGAATTTAAAACTGTTTTATGCACTATCACAATGACATTTTATATTTGAATACGTAGAAGTAGGGATGGCAACAAAATCCAGATCCTATGGAGTGGATATGGATCGCAATATTTAAGATCCAATGGATAATGATATGGGTATGGAACGTGTGGTCGGAATCCAGATCGTACCCTTGGATCCATTTTTATTTCATTTTCTTAAACAAAATGTTAAGTTAAACAAATAGTAAAACTATATGCTTTGTTTTTCTAATGTTTTTTTTATAATCAAACCATGACGTTTTTTTTATTAAGATTTTTCGGTTAAAAAAAGATACTTTTTTAGTGTTATTGTAATATCATAAGATTTTATTTTTATGTCTTTAGAATTTTAGCTTTATTATTCGTACTTAATAGAGAAAAATAGTATGTTAAGTTACAATAAAATTTAAAAATTAATATTTTCATATTTTAAGGGAGAGTTTTCTTTTACTATAAAAAAGATAAGATATATCCTGATCCAGCCCATATCTTGCGGATCCGGATATGGATATGGTAATTTAAGATTTTGTAAATATGGACCGGATATGGATCTTATAGGATCCTATTCAAATCCTATTAAATGTCATCCCTATGTGGAAGAGCTTAACGACCATCGATCACTTCAAATTTTTTTATTCTTTTTAATCAAGGGGATATTCTTAACTCAGGAGCTTTCGATCCTAACACAATTACTCAATTAGTTTTAAAGTCCATGAAAATTCAAAGGGTTGATTACTACGTGTAGCAGAGATAGAGCTGTTAATAATATGAGTCGGCTCATTGAGCCCTTGGAGTGGGCTCGGTCAAACCGAGCTCGAGCTTGAGCTGGAGCCAAGCTTGGCTAAACACAGGGCGAGCCCGAGCTCAGCAAGGCTCGGCTCGAAAGCTCGTTAAAAATTCTTTTTGTATAATCTTTATATTGTAATATTATTTTTATTTCAAATTATATTTTATTTAAACATTTATATAAGTATATTATAATATAATATTTTTAGTATTTTATAATCTTTTTTTATTTTTTAAAAATATTTATATTTAGTTGGATGAAAGATGAGAAAGTGAAAATATGTAATGACAAAATGAGATCGTGTATTTCTAATAGAAAGATAAATAAATTAATTTAGATTCTGAATTAATGTTTCATCACATTAACGTAATATGAAAGCTTTTGACGCCGTCTGTGGGAATCGAACCCACGACCACATGGTTAAAAGCCATGCGCTCTACCAGCTGAGCTAAGACGGCTGTTTGATTTAATATTGTGTTTTACTTCAAAGAAGATATTTTATTAAACTTAAGTGTAACACAACATAAATCTTTAGATTATGAGTATCATCTTTCATGATTCTTACCAACTAAGCTAATTGATTTCTTAGAAATTTCATTCATTAAATTCTCCTTTCTCGTTGATTACAAGATAAGAAAAACCTTAATTATATTAAATTGATTTTTAAAGTAGAGAACCAATGTCATTCATATAAGGAACTTTTTACTATTGACGAGAAAGAAGAATTTTGTTGTGTGACGAGGCGGAAGTGAATAAAAAGGGATGAGGCTTTTAGCATTGTTATTTGGAAGTGAAATAAAATGGCGTGAGACTTCTAGCATTGTTGTTGTCTTTTAATTGTACAAACTGGGATTTACACTAATTTTATTGTTTGACAGTGATAGGGCGCCACCCGGTGATGCCCAAATTAGGTGCCACCCTCTTACATGCATTCTTAATTGAAGGAGTTCCCACTCACCCCATGTGAGAGGGTGACGCCCAAATTGAGTACAACCCGGTGGCGCTATTTCATTTTCCAATTTTATTTAGTCTCGATACACTTATTTAGAGAGTCAAAATTTATTTATCATTTTTTAATGCCTTGATGATCAAGAGTAGAGGTGGACAAAAGTGTCGCTCAACTAGCCCGGCCTGATCCACCTCATAGACTGAAAAAAAAAATTCACGGCCCATGATGATGGAAAACTACTCGGGCGGCCCCTATCCAACATGTGCATCCCTAGCCAGGTTCATCTTGTGGTCAACCCAACCATACCCGATATCTAGCGCTAGTCAAGTAATCTAATTTTTTTTTATAATAGTTCTAACATGAGTTATCAACGACTTTTTTACGTGTTATTTTAATGAGAAACAACAATAATTTAGAAAAAAGTTTCAATAGGTAGACTACACCTTAGTTAACTAAATGAGGAAAATTTCGAAGTTTTTTTACACCATATATCGGATAAATAACGAACTGATATAATTAGGGAAAAAGAACTCTTACCACTTGAGCTAGCTCTTATTCTCAAGAAAACTTCAAAGCTTTAATATATCATCGAAGTTATAATTATCATAGAATTTAAAACTGTTTTATGCACTATCACAATGACATTTTATATTTGAATACGTAGAAGTAAGGATGGCAACAAAATTCAGATCCTACGGAGTGGATATGGATCGCAATATTTAAGATCCAGTGGATAATGATATGGGTATGGAATGTGTGGTCGGAATCCAGATCGTACCCTTGGATCCATTTTTATTTCATTTTCTTAAACAAAATGTTAAGTTAAACAAATAGTAAAACTATATGCTTTGTTTTTCTAATGTTTTTTTAGAATCAAACCATGACTTTTTTTTATTAAGATTTTTCGGTTAAAAAAAGATAATTTTTTAGTGTTATTGTAATATCATAAGATTTTATTTTTATGTCTTTAGAATTTTAGCTTTATTATTTGTATTTAATAGAGAAAAATAGTATGTTAAGTTGCAATAAAAATCAAAAATTAATATTTTCATATTTTAAGGGAGAGTTTTCTTTTACTATAAAAAAGATAGGATATATCCTGATCCAGCCCAGATCTTGGCGGATCCGGATATGGATATGGTAATTTCAGATTTTGTAAATATGGACCGGATATGGATCTTATAGGATCCTATTCAAATCCTATTCAATGCCATCCCTATGTGGAAGAGCTTAACGACCATCGATCACTTCAATTTTTTTTATTCTTTTTAATCAAGGGGATATTCTTAACTCAGGAGCTTTCGATCCTAACACAATTACTCAATTAGTTTTAAAGTCCATGAAAATTCAATGGGTTGATTACTACGTGTAGCAGAGATAGAGCTGTTAATAATATGAGCCGGCTCATTGAGCCCTCGGTGTGGGCTCGGTCAAACCGAGCTCGAGCTTGAGCTTGAGCCAAGCTTGGCTAAACACGGGGCGAGCCCGAGCTCAGCAAGGCTCGGCTCGAAAGCTCGTTTAAAATTCTTTTTGTATAATCTTTATATTGTAATATTATTTTTATTTCAAATTATATTTTATTTAAACATTTATATAAGTATATTTTAATATAATATTTTTAGTATTTTATAATCTTTTTTTGTTTTTTAAAAATATTTATATTTAGTTGGATGAAAGATAAGAAAGTGAAAATATGTAATGACAAAATGAGATCGTGTATTTCTAATACAAAATAAATAAATTAATTTAGATTCTAAATTAATGTTTCATCACATTAACGTAATATGAAAGCTTTTGACGCCGTCTGTGGGAATCGAACCCACGACCACATGGTTAAAAGCCATGCGCTCTACCAGCTGAGCTAAGACGGCTCTTTGATTTAATATTGTGTTTTACTCCAAAGAAGATATTTTATTAAACTTAAGTGTAACATAACATAAATCTTTAGATTATGAGTATCATCTTTCATGATTCTTAACAACTCAGCTAATTGATTTCTTAGAAATTTCATTCATTAAATTCTCCTTTTTCGTTGATTACAAGATAAGAAAAACCTTAATTATATTAAATTGATTTTTAAAGTAGAGAACTAATGTCATTCATATAAGGAACTTTTTACTATTGACGAGAAAGAAGAATTTTGTTGTGTGACGAGGCGGAAGTGAAATAAAAAGGGATGAGGCTTCTAGCATTGTTATTTGGAAGTGAAATAAAATGGCGTGAGACTTCTAGCATTGTTGTTGTCCTTTAATTGTACAAAATGGGATTTACACTAATTTTATTGTTTGACAGTGATAGGGCGCCACCCGGTGACGCCCAAATTAGGTGCCACCCTCTTACATGCATTCTTAATTGAAGGGGTTCCCACTCACCCCATGTGAGAGGGTGACGCCCAAATTGAGTGCAACCCGGTGGCGCTATTTCATTTTCCAATTTTATTTAGTCTCGATACACTTATTTAGAGAGTCAAAATTTATTTATCATTTTTTAATGCCTTGATGATCAAGAGTAGAGGTGGACAAAAGTGTCGCTCAACTAGCCCGGCCTGATCCACCTCATAGACTGAAAAAAAAATTCACGGCCCATTATGATGGAAAACTACTCGGGCGGCCCCTATCCAACATGTGCATCCCTAGCCAGGTTCATCTTGTGGCCAACCCAACCATACCCGATATCCAGCGCTAGTTAAGTAATCTAATTTTTTTTTAGAATAGTGCTAACATGAGTTATCAACGACTTTTTTACGTGTTATTTTAATGAGAAACAACAATAATTTAGAAAAAAGTTTCAATAGGTAGACTACACTTTAGTTAACTAAATGAGGAAAATTTCGAAGTTTTTTTACACCATATATCGGATAAATAACGAACTGATATAATTAGGGAAAAAGAACTCTTACCACTTGAGCTAACTCTTATTCTCAAGAAAACTTCAAAGCTTTAATATATCATCGAAGTTATAATTATCATAGAATTTAAAACTGTTTTATGCACTATCACAATGACATTTTATATTTGAATACGTAGAAATAGGGATGGCAACAAAATCCACATCCTACTCAGATCCTACGGAGTGGATATGGATCGCAATATTTAAGATCCAGTGGATAATGATATGGGTATGGAACGTGTGGTCGGAATTCAGATCGTACCCTTGGATCCATTTTTATTTCATTTTCTTAAACAAAATGTTAAGTTAAACAAATAGTAAAACTATATGCTTTGTTTTCCTAATGTTTTTTTATAATCAAACCATGACTTTTTTTTATTAAGATTTTTCGGTTTAAAAAAGATACTTTTTTAGTGTTATTGTAATATCATAAGATTTTATTTTTATGTCTTTAGAATTTTAGCTTTATTATTTGTATTTAATAGAGAAAAATAGTATGTTAAGTTGCAATAAAATTCAAAAATTAATATTTTCATATTTTAAAGGAGAGTTTTCTTTTACTATAAAAAAGATAGGATATATCCTAATCCAGCCCAGATCTTGCGGATCCGGATATGGATATGGTAATTTTAGATTTTGTAAATATGGACCGGATACGGATCTTACAGGATCCTATTCAAATCCTATTCAATGCCATCTCTATGTGGAAGAGCTTACGACCATCGATCACTTCAAATTTTTTTATTCTTTTTAATCAAGGGGATATTCTTAACTCAGGAGCTTTCGATCCTAACACAATTACTCAATTAGTTTTAAAGTCCATGAAAATTCAAAGGGTTGATTACTACGTGTAGCAGAGATAGAGCTAATAATAATATGAGCCGGCTCATTGAGCCCTCGGAGTGGGCTCGGTCAAACCGAGCTCGAGCTTGAGCTGGAGCCAAGCTTGGCTAAACACGGGGCGAGCCCGAGCTCAGCAAGGCTCGGCTCGAAAGCTCGTTTAAAATTCTTTTTGTATAATCTTTATATTGTAATATTATTTTTATTTCAAATTATATTTTATTTAAACATTTATATAAGTATATTATAATATAATATTTTTAGTATTTTATAATATTTTTTTGTTTTTTAAAAATATTTATATTTAGTTGGATGAAAGAAGAGAAAGTGAAAATATGTAATGACAAAATGAGATCGTGTATTTCTAATACAAAATAAATAAATAAATTTAGATTCTGAATTAATGTTTCATCACATTAACGTAATATGAAAGCTTTTGACGCCGTCTGTGGGAATCGAACCCACAACCACATGGTTAAATGCCATGCGCTCTACCAGCTGAGCTAAGACGGCTGTTTGATTTAATATTGTGTTTTACTCCAAAGAAGATATTTTATTAAACTTAAGTGTAACACAACATAAATCTTTAGATTATGAGTATCATCTTTCATGATTCTTACCAACTAAGCTAATTGATTTCTTAGAAATTTCATTCATTAAATTCTCCTTTCTCGTTGATTACAAGATAAGAAAAACCTTAATTATATTAAATTGATTTTTAAAGTAGAGAACCAATGTCATTCATATAAGGAACTTTTTACTATTGACGAGAATGAAGAATTTTGTTGTGTGACGAGGCGGAAGTGAATTAAATTGGGATGAGGCTTCTAGCATTGTTATTTGGAAGTGAAATAAAATGGCGTGAGACTTCTAGCATTGTGGTTGTCCTTTAATTGTACAAACTGGGATTTACACTAATTTTATTGTTTGACAAGTGATAGGCGCCACCCGGTGACGCCCAAATTAGGTGCCACCCTCTTACATGCATTCTTAATTGAAGGGGTTCCCATTCACCCCATGTGAGAGGGTGACGCCCAAATTGAGTGCAACCCGGTGGCGCTATTTCATTTTCCAATTTTATTTAGTCTCGATACACTTATTTAGAGAGTCAAAATTTATTTATCATTTTTTAATGCCTTGATGATCAAGAGTAGAGGTGGACAAAAGTGTCGCTCAACTAGCCCGGCCTGATCCACCTCATAGACTGAAAACAAAAATTCACGGCCCATGATGATGGAAAACTACTCGGGCGGCCCCTATCCAACATGTGCATCCCTAGCCAGGTTCATCTTGTGGCCAACCCAACCATACCCGATATCCAGCGCTAGTCAAGTAATCTAATTTTTTTTAGAATATTTCTAACATGAGTTATCAACGACTTTTTTACGTGTTATTTTAATGAGAAACAACAATAATTTAGAAAAAAGTTTCAATAGGTAGACTACACCTTAGTTAACTAAATGAGGAAAATTTCGAAGTTTTATTACACCATATATCGGATAAATAACGAACTGATATAATTAGGGAAAAAGAACTCTTACCACTTGAGCTAACTCTTATTCTCAAGAAAACTTCAAAGCTTTAATATATCATCGAAGTGATAATTATCATAGAATTTAAAACTGTTTTATGCACTATCACAATGACATTTTATATTTGAATACTTGAAAGGAGGGATGGCAACAAAATCCAGATCCTACGGATCGGATATGGATCGCAATATTTAAGATCCAGTGGATAAGTATATGGGTATGGAACATATGGTCGAAATCCAGATCCTACCCTTGGATCCTTTTTTATTTCATTTTCTTAAACAATATGTTAAGTTAAACAAATAGTAAAACTATATGCTTTGTTTTTCTAATGCTTTTTCATAAATCAAACCATGATTTTTTGTAATTAACATTTTTCGCTTAAAAAAAAGATATTTTTTTTTAGTGTTATTGTAATATCATAAGATTTTATTTTTGTGTTTTTAGAATTTTAGCTTTATTATTTGTATTTAATAGAGAAAAATAGTATGTTAAGTTGCAATAAAATCCAAAAATTAATATTTTCATATTTTAAGAGAGAGTTTTCTTTTACTATAAAAAAGATAGGCTATATCCTGATCCAGTCCATATCCTGCGGATCCGGATATGGATATGAAAATTTCAGATTCTGTAAATATGGATCGGATATGGATCTTATAGGATCTTATTCAAATCTTATTCAATGCCATCCCTATGTGGAAGAGCTTAACAACCATCGATCACTTCAAATTTTTTTATTCTTTTTTTATCAAGGGGATATTCTTAACTCAGGAGCTTTTGATCCTAACACAGTTACTCAATTAGTTTTAAACTCCATGAATATTCAAAGGGTTGATTACTACGTGTAGCATAAATAGAGCTGTTAATAATATGAACCGGCTCGTTGAGCCATCGGAGTAGGCTCGGTCAAACTGAGCTCGAGCTTGAGCTGGAGCCGAGCTTGGCTAAACACGAGGCGAGCCCGAGCTCAGCAAGGCTCGGCTCGAAAGCTCGTTTATTATTATTTTTGTATAGTTCTTTATATTGCAATAATATTTTTATTTCAAATTATATGTTATCTAAACACTTATATAAGTATATTATAATATAATATTTTTAGTATTTTATAATCTTATTTTTTAAAAAAAATATTTATATTTAGTTGGATGAAAGATGAGAAAGTGAAAATATGTAATGACAAAATGAGATCGTGTATTTCTAATACAAAATAAATAAATTAATTTAGATTCTGAACTAATGTTTTGTCACATTAACGTAATATGAAAACTTTTGACGCCGTCTGTGGGAATCGAACCCACGACCACATGGTTAAAAGCCATGCGCTCTACCAGCTGAGCTAAGACGGCTGTTTGATTTAATATTGTGTTTTACTCCAAAGAAGATATTTTATTAAACTTAAGTGTAACACAACATAAATCTTTAGATTATGAGTATCATCTTTCATGATTCTTACCAACTAAGCTAATTGATTTCTTAGAAATTTCATTCATTAAATTCTCCTTTCTCGTTGATTACAAGATAAGAAAACCCTTAATTATATTAAATTGATTTTTAAAGTAGAGAACCAATGTCATTCATATAAGGAACTTTTTACTATTGACGAGAATGAAGAATTTTTTTGTGTGACGAGGCAGAAGTGAATTAAATTGGGATGAGGCTTCTAGCATTGTTATTTGGAAGTGAAATAAAATGGCGTGAGACTTCTAGCATTGTTGTTGTCCTTTAATTGTACAAACTGGGATTTACACTAATTTTATTGTTTGACAGTGATAGGGCGCCACCCGGTGACGCCGCCACCCGGTGACGCCCAAATTAGGTGCCACCCTCTTACATGCATTCTTAATTGATGGGGTTCCCACTCACCCCATGTGAGAGGGTGACGCCCAAATTGAGTGCAACCCGGTGGCGCTATTTCATTTTCCAATTTTATTTAGTCTCGATACACTTATTTAGAGAGTCAAAATTTATTTATCATTTTTTAATGCCTTGATGATCAAGAGTAGATGTGGACAAAAGTGTCGCTCAACTAGCCCGGCCTGATCCACCTCATAGACTGAAAAAAAAAATTCACGGCCCATGATGATGGAAAACTACTCGGGCGGCCCCTATCCAACATGTGCATCCCTAGCCAGGTTCATCTTGTGGCCAACCCAACCATACCCGATATCCAGCGCTAGTCAAGTAATCTAATTTTTTTTTAGAATAGTTCTAACATGAGTTATCAACGACTTTTTTACGTGTTATTTTAATGAGAAACAACAATAATTTAGAAAAAAGTTTCAATAGGTAGACTACACCTTAGTTAACTAAATGAGGAAAATTTCGAAGTTTTATTACACCATATATCGGATAAATAACGAACTGATATAATTAGGGAAAAAGAACTCTTACCACTTGAGCTAACTCTTATTCTCAAGAAAACTTCAAAGCTTTAATATATCATCGAAGTGATAATTATCATAGAATTTAAAACTGTTTTATGCACAATCACAATGACATTTTATATTTGAATACTTGAAAGTAGGGATGGCAACAAAATCCAGATCCTACGGATCGGATATGGATCGCAATATTTAAGAACCAGTGGATAAGTATATGGGTATGGAACATATGATCGAAATCCAGATCCTACCCTTGGATCCTTTTTTATTTCATTTTCTTAAACAATATGTTAAGTTAAACAAATAGTAAAACTATATGCTTTGTTTTTCTAATGCTTTTTCATAAATCAAACCATGATTTTTTGTAATTAACATTTTTCGCTTAAAAAAAAGATATTTTTTTAGTGTTATTGTAATATCATAAGATTTTAATTTTATGTTTTTAGAATTTTAGCTTTATTATTTGTATTTAATAGAGAAAAATAGTATGTTAAGTTGCAATAAAATCCAAAAATTAATATTTTCATATTTTAAGAGAGAGTTTTCTTTTACTATAAAAAAGATAGGCTTTATCCTGATCCAGTCCAGATCCTGCGGATCCGGATATGGATATGAAAATTTCAGATTCTGTAAATATGGATCGGATATGGATCTTATAGGATCTTATTCAAATCTTATTCAATGCCATCCCTATGTGGAAGAGCTTAACAACCATCGATCACTTCAAATTTTTTTATTCTTTTTTAATCAAGGGGATATTCTTAACTCAGGAGCTTTCGATCCTAACACAGTTACTCAATTAGTTTTAAAGTCCATGAAAATTCAAAGGGTTGATTACTACGTGTAGCATAGATAGAGCTGTTAATAATATGAGCCGGCTCATTGAGCCCTCGGAGTGGGCTCGGTCAAACCGAGCTCGAGCTTGAGCTGGAGCCAAGCTTGGCTAAACACGGGGCGAGCCCGAGCTCAGCAAGGCTCGGCTCGAAAGCTCGTTTAAAATTCTTTTTGTATAATCTTTATATTGTAATATTATTTTTATTTCAAATTATATTTTATTTAAACATTTATATAAGTATATTATAATAAAATATTTTTAGTATTTTATAATCTTTTTTTGTTTTTTAAAAATATTTATATTTAGTTGGATGAAAGATGAGAAAGTGAAAATATGTAATGACAAAATGAGATCGTGTATTTCTAATACAAAATAAATAAATTAATTTAGATTCTAAATTAATGTTTCATCACATTAACGTAATATGAAAGCTTTTGACGCCGTCTGTGGGAATCGAACCCACGACCACATGGTTAAAAGCCATGCGCTCTACCAGCAGAGCTAAGACGGCTGTTTGATTTAATATTGTGTTTTACTCCAAAGAAGATATTTTATTAAACTTAAGTGTAACATAACATAAATCTTTAGATTATGAGTATCATCTTTCACCATTCTTAACAACTCAGCTAATTGATTTCTTAGAAATTTCATTCATTAAATTCTCCTTTTTCGTTGATTACAAGATAAGAAAAACCTTAATTATATTAAATTGATTTTTAAAGTAGAGAACTAATGTCATTCATATAAGGAACTTTTTACTATTGACGAGAAAGAAGAATTTTGTTGTGTGACGAGGCGGAAGTGAAATAAAAAGGGATGAGGCTTCTAGCATTGTTATTTGGAAGTGAAATAAAATGGCGTGAGACTTCTAGCATTGTTGTTGTCCTTTAATTGTACAAAATGGGATTTACACTAATTTTATTGTTTGACAGTGATAGGGCGCCACCCGGTGACGCCCAAATTAGGTGCCACCCTCTTACATGCATTCTTAATTGAAGGGGTTCCCACTCACCCCATGTGAGAGGGTGACGCCCAAATTGAGTGCAACCCGGTGGCGCTATTTCATTTTCCAATTTTATTTAGTCTCGATACACTTATTTAGAGAGTCAAAATTTATTTATCATTTTTTAATGCCTTGATGATCAAGAGTAGAGGTGGACAAAAGTGTCGCTCAACTAGCCCGGCCGATCCACCTCATAGACCTGAAAAAAAAAATTCACGGCCCATTATGATGGAAAACTACTCGGGCGGCCCCTATCCAACATGTGCATCCCTAGCCAGGTTCATCTTGTGGCCAACCCAACCATACCCGATATCCAGCGCTAGTTAAGTAATCTAATGTTTTTTTTAGAATAGTGCTAACATGAGTTATCAACGACTTTTTTACGTGTTATTTTAATGAGAAACAACAATAATTTAGAAAAAAGTTTCAATAGGTAGACTACACTTTAGTTAACTAAATGAGGAAAATTTCGAAGTTTTTTTACACCATATAACGGATAAATAACGAACTGATATAATTAGGGAAAAAGAACTCTTACCACTTGAGCTAACTCTTATTCTCAAGAAAACTTCAAAGCTTTAATATATCATCGAAGTGATAATTATCATAGAATTTAAAACGGTTTTATGCACTATCAGAATGACATTTTATATTTGAATACGTAGAAATAGGGATGGCAACAAAATCCACATCCTACTCAGATCCTACGGAGTGGATATGGATCGCAATATTTAAGATCCAGTGGATAATGATATGGGTATGGAACGTGTGGTCGGAATTCAGATCGTACCCTTGGATCCGTTTTTATTTCATTTTCTTAAACAAAATGTTAAGTTAAACAAATAGTAAAACTATATGCTTTGTTTTCCTAATTTTTTTTATAATCAATCCATGACTTTTTTTTATTAAGATTTTTCGGTTTAAAAAAGATACTTTTTTAGTGTTATTGTAATATCATAAGATTTTATTTTTATGTCTTTAGAATTTTAGCTTTATTATTTGTATTTTATAGAGAAAAATAGTATGTTAAGTTGCAATAAAAATAAAAAATTAATATTTTCATATTTTAAGGGAGAGTTTTCTTTTACTATAAAAAAGATAGGATATATCCTGATCCAGCCCAGATCTTGCGGATCCGGATATGGATATGGTAATTTTAGATTTTGTAAATATGGACCGGATATGGATCTTACAGGATCCTATTCAAATCCTATTCAATGCCATCCCTATGTGGAAGAGCTTAACGACCATCGATCACTTCAAATTTTTTTATTCTTTTTAATCAAGGGGATATTCTTAACTCAGGAGCTTTCGATCCTAACACAATTACTCAATTAGTTTTAAAGTCCATGAAAATTCAAAGGGTTGATTACTACGTGTAGCAGAGATAGAGCTGTTAATAATATGAGCCGGCTCATTGAGCCCTCGGAGTGGGCTCGGTCAAACCGAGCTCGAGCTTGAGCTGGAGCCAAGCTTGGCTAAACACGGGGCGAGCCCGAGCTCAGCAAGGCTCGGCTCGAAAGCTCGTTTAAAATTCTTTTTGTATAATCTTTATATTGTAATATTATTTTTATTTCAAATTATATTTTATTTAAACATTTATATAAATATATTATAATATAATATTTTTAGTATTTTATAATATTTTTTTGTTTTTTAAAAATATTTATATTTAGTTGGATGAAAGAAGAGAAAGTGAAAATATGTAATGACAAAATGAGATCGTGTATTTCTAATACAAAATAAATAAATAAATTTAGATTCTGAATTAATGTTTCATCACATTAACGTAATATGAAAGCTTTTGACGCCGTCTGTGGGAATCGAACCCACGACCACATGGTTAAAAGCCATGCGCTCTACCAGCTGAGCTAAGACGGCTGTTTGATTTAATATTGTGTTTTACTCCAAAGAAGATATTTTATTAAACTTAAGTGTAACACAACATAAATCTTTAGATTATGAGTATCATCTTTCATGATTCTTACCAACTAAGCTAATTGATTTCTTAGAAATTTCATTCATTAAATTCTCCTTTCTCGTTGATTACAAGATAAGAAAAACCTTAATTATATTAAATTGATTTTTAAAGTAGAGAACCAATGTCATTCATATAAGGAACTTTTTACTATTGACGAGAATGAAGAATTTTGTTGTGTGACGAGGCGGAAGTGAATTAAATTGGGATGAGGCTTCTAGCATTGTTATTTGGAAGTGAAATAAAATGGCGTGAGACTTCTAGCATTGTGGTTGTCCTTTAATTGTACAAACTGGGATTTACACTAATTTTATTGTTTGACAGTGATAGGGCGCCACCCGGTGACGCCCAAATTAGGTGCCACCCTCTTACATGCATTCTTAATTGAAGGGGTTCCCATTCACCCCATGTGAGAGGGTGACGCCCAAATTGAGTGCAACCCGGTGGCGCTATTTCATTTTCCAATTTTATTTAGTCTCGATACACTTATTTAGAGAGTCAAAATTTATTTATCATTTTTTAATGCCTTGATGATCAAGAGTAGAGGTGGACAAAAGTGTCGCTCAACTAGCCCGGCCTGATCCACCTCATAGACTGAAAAAAAAAATTCACGGCCCATGATGATGAAAAACTACTCGGGCGGCCCCTATCCAACATGTGCATCCCTAGCCAGGTTCATCTTGTGGCCAACCCAACCATACCCGATATCCAGCGCTAGTCAAGTAATCTAATTTTTTTTTAGAATATTTCTAACATGAGTTATCAACGAATTTTTTACGTGTTATTTTAATGAGAAACAACAATAATTTAGAAAAAAGTTTCAATAGGTAGACTACACCTTAGTTAACTAAATGAGGAAAATTTCGAAGTTTTATTACACCATATATCGGATAAATAACGAACTGATATAATTAGGGAAAAAGAACTCTTACCACTTGAGCTAACTCTTATTCTCAAGAAAACTTCAAAGCTTTAATATATCATCGAAGTGATAATTATCATAGAATTTAAAACTGTTTTATGCACTATCACAATGACATTTTATATTTGAATACTTGAAAGTAGGGATGGCAACAAAATCCAGATCCTACGGATCGGATATGGATCGCAATATTTAAGATCCAGTGGATAAGTATATGGGTATGGAACATATGGTCGAAATCCAGATCCTACCCTTGGATCCTTTTTTATTTCATTTTCTTAAACAATATGTTAAGTTAAACAAATAGTAAAACTATATGCTTTGTTTTTCTAATGCTTTTTCATAAATCAAACCATGATTTTTTGTAATTAACATTTTTCGCTTAAAAAAAAGATATTTTTTTTTAGTGTTATTGTAATATCATAAGATTTTATTTTTGTGTTTTTAGAATTTTAGCTTTATTATTTGTATTTAATAGAGAAAAATAGTATGTTAAGTTGCAATAAAATCCAAAAATTAATATTTTCATATTTTAAGAGAGAGTTTTCTTTTACTATAAAAAAGATAGGCTATATCCTGATCCAGTCCAGATCCTGCGGATCCGGATATGGATATGAAAATTTCAGATTCTGTAAATATGGATCGGATATGGATCTTATAGGATCTTATTCAAATCTTATTCAATGCCATCTTTATGTGGAAGAGCTTAACAGCCATCGATCACTTCAAATTTTTTTATTCTTTTTTAATCAAGGGGATATTCTTAACTCAGGAGCTTTTGATCCTAACACAGTTACTCAATTAGTTTTAAACTCCATGAATATTCAAAGGGTTGATTACTACGTGTAGCATAGATAGAGCTGTTAATAATATGAACCGGCTCGTTGAGCCATCGGAGTAGGCTCGGTCAAACTGAGCTCGAGCTTGAGCTGGAGCCGAGCTTGGCTAAACACGAGGCGAGCCCGAGCTCAGCAAGGCTCGGCTCGAAAGCTCGTTTATTATTATTTTTGTATAGTTCTTTATATTGCAATATTATTTTTATTTCAAATTATATGTTATCTAAACACTTATATAAGTATATTATAATATAATATTTTTAGTATTTTATAATCTTATTTTTTTAAAAAAAATATTTATATTTAGTTGGATGAAAGATGAGAAAGTGAAAATATGTAATGACAAAATGAGATCGTGTATTTCTAATACAAAATAAATAAATTAATTTAGATTCTGAACTAATGTTTCGCCACATTAACGTAATATGAAAACTTTTGACGTCGTCTGTGGGAATCGAACCCACGACCACATGGTTAAAAGCCATGCGCTCTACCAGCTGAGCTGAGACGGCTGTTTGATTTAATATTGTGTTTTACTCCAAAGAAGATATTTTATTAAACTTAAGTGTAACACAACATAAATCTTTAGATTATGAGTATCATCTTTCATGATTCTTACCAACTAAGCTAATTGATTTCTTAGAAATTTCATTCATTAAATTCTCCTTTCTCGTTGATTACAAGATAAGAAAAACCTTAATTATATTAAATTGATTTTTAAAGTAGAGAACCAATGTCATTCATATAAGGAACTTTTTACTATTGACGAGAATGAAGAATTTTGTTGTGTGACGAGGCGGAAGTGAATTAAATTGGGATGAGGCTTCTAGCATTGTTATTTGGAAGTGAAATAAAATGGCGTGAGACTTCTAGCATTGTGGTTGTCCTTTAATTGTACAAACTGGGATTTACACTAATTTTATTGTTTGACAGTGATAGGGCGCCACCCGGTGACGCCCAAATTAGGTGCCACCCTCTTACATGCATTCTTAATTGATGGGGTTCCCACTCACCCCATGTGAGAGGGTGACGCCCAAATTGAGTGCAACCCGGTGGCGCTATTTCATTTTCCAATTTTATTTAGTCTCGATACACTTATTTAGAGAGTCAAAATTTATTTATCATTTTTTAATGCCTTGATGATCAAGAGTAGATGTGGACAAAAGTGTCGCTCAACTAGCCCGGCCTGATCCACCTCATAGACTGAAAAAAAAAATTCACGGCCCATGATGATGGAAAACTACTCGGGCGGCACCTATCCAACATGTGCATCCCTAGCCAGGTTCATCTTGTGGCCAACCCAACCATACCCGATATCCAGCGCTAGTCAAGTAATCTAATTTTTTTTTAGAATAGTTCTAACATGAGTTATCAACGACTTTTTTACGTGTTATTTTAATGAGAAACAACAATAATTTAGAAAAAAGTTTCAATAGGTAGACTACACCTTAGTTAACTAAATGAGGAAAATTTCGAAGTTTTATTACACCATATATCGGATAAATAACGAACTGATATAATTAGGGAAAAAGAACTCTTACCACTTGAGCTAACTCTTATTCTCAAGAAAACTTCAAAGCTTTAATATATCATCGAAGTGATAATTATCATAGAATTTAAAACTGTTTTATGCACTATCACAATGACATTTTATATTTGAATACTTGAAAGTAGGGATGGCAACAAAATCCAGATCCTACGGATCGGATATGGATCGCAATATTTAAGAACCAGTGGATAAGTATATGGGTATGGAACATATGGTCGAAATCCAGATCCTACCCTTGGATCCTTTTTTATTTCATTTTCTTAAACAATATGTTAAGTTAAACAAATAGTAAAACTATATGCTTTGTTTTTCTAATGCTTTTTCATAAATCAAACCATGATTTTTTGTAATTAACATTTTTCGCTTAAAAAAAAGATATTTTTTTAGTGTTATTGTAATATCATAAGATTTTATTTTTATGTTTTTAGAATTTTAGCTTTATTATTTGTATTTAATAGAGAAAAATAGTATGTTAAGTTGCAATAAAATCCAAAAATTAATATTTTCATATTTTAAGAGAGAGTTTTCTTTTACTATAAAAAAGATAGGCTATATCCTGATCCAGTCCAGATCCTGCGGATCCGGATATGGATATGAAAATTTCAGATTCTGTAAATATGGATCGGATATGGATCTTATAGGATCTTATTCAAATCTTATTCAATGCCATCCCTATGTGGAAGAGCTTAACAACCATCGATCACTTCAAATTTTTTTATTCTTTTTTAATCAAGGGGATATTCTTAACTCAGGAGCTTTCGATCCTAACACAGTTACTCAATTAGTTTTAAAGTCCATGAAAATTCAAAGGGTTGATTACTACGTGTAGCATAGATAGAGCTGTTAATAATATGAACCGGCTCGTTGAGCCATCGGAGTAGGCTCGGTCAAACCGAGCTCGAGCTTGAGCTGGAGCCGAGCTTGGCTAAACACGAGGCGAGCCCGAGCTCAGCAAGGCTCGGCTCGAAAGCTCGTTTATTATTATTTTTGTATAGTTCTTTATATTGCAATATTATTTTTATTTCAAATTATATGTTATTTAAACATTTATATAAGTATATTATAATATAATATTTTTAGTATTTTATAATCTTATTTTTTAAAAAAAAATATTTATATTTAGTTGGATGAAAGATGAGAAAGTGAAAATATGTAATGACAAAATGAGATCGTGTATTTCTAATACAAAATAAATAAATTAATTTAGATTCTGAACTAATGTTTCATCACATTAACGTAATATGAAAGCTTTTGACGCCGTCTGTGGGAATCGAACCCACGACCACATGGTTAAAATCCATGCGCTCTACCACCTGAGCTAAGACGGCTGTTTGATTTAATATTGTGTTTTACTCCAAAAAAGATATTATATTAAACTTAAGTGTAACACAACATAAATCTCTAGATTTTGAGTATCATCTTTCATGATTCTTACCAACTAAGCTAATTGATTTCTTACAATTTTCATTCATTAAATTCTCCTTTCTCGTTTATTACAAAATAACAAAAACCTTAATTATATTAAATTGATTTTTAAAGTACAGAACCAATGTCATTCATGTAACAACCCGGATTATAAAACAAGAGAAAAACTTATACGAAGAGAATATCAGAGTACGATACTGATAAAAGGGTCAAGGTGGCGGAAACACCTGACCAATCCGGTTCGCTACTAAATCCAAAACAACTAATACATTATTCGAAGGTTCTTTAAACATAAGACAAACTCCTAATTTATTATTAAGCTCGCTTCGCACATTCCCCAAGCAAGCATCATCTAAACAGCAACAAGCGTTCAACCTGAACAACCTGAGAAGGGGGTCGACAATTAAGTCGGGAATAACTAGATGCTCTTCCAGTCATGTTTACAACAATTGAATATAACTAACAATTATTAACAATTGAAATGCAAAACTAGTAAACATGTGAGACCATCTATACTCATGAAATCTTGACAACAACTCACTACCAAATCAATGGCATAAAAAGATAAGTATTCGAAATGTTTACTCCAAATCAGATAACATGTGACGACGCATAACACAAACCACATTATGACATCATGCACATCATAGAACCACTGTGACCATGTAGCATGTGACCAACCAACAACCTACTAGAGCGTATAACAACCGCCTCTAGTCACAAGCACGGTGTATAAAATGAACGTCGTTAGAGCGTATAACAGCTGCCTCTATCTGTCAGAGCGTATAACAACTGCCTCTGAACCGACGGAGCGTATAACAACTGCCTCCATCGGTGTGGACCGTATAACAACTGCATCCAAGGTACTATGTATAACGTATAACCACTGTCTATATGTCTAAGACCTGGCCAGACTCTCGGTGCAATAACTGTACACCGAACGACACTCGGGGAATAGAGCGTATAACAACTGCCTCCATTACCCCCCCCCCCCGGACCATAGACCATACACCAGACCCCGAAGGGTTGCATTAGTTCATTCCGTTCGGTATGTAACTGATACCTCACGTCATCTATACAACCAGCCAACAAACAATGCACAGTATAACTGACCATACATACATATGAATAACATCACTATCAAATCATAGGATAATATAACTGACTATCCTACAATCATATGAACAAGAGTAATAAACGATATATGCAAACAAAACGTTATATAATGAAACCAAATGCCACATAATAAGTGAAACAAGTATCAACCATTCAATGTTATAGTACTTCTGTTATAATTTTAACATTAACCATTCAATTTTATAGTAACCCTAACCATAACATGAACTCGGGATGCGAGGTTATAGTAACCTCGACTATAACTTCAACATATATGACTTGAAGTTATACTTACCTCCACTATAACCTTGACACAAAACTCAAAGTTATACTAGTTCCAACCATAACCTTGAGCCATAAATCTCAGGGTACGTTAGTTCCAGCTATAACCTTAATTCGTACTTCAATGTTATAGTAGCTTCGGCTACAACCTTGAATCATATTTCCAAGGTTATGCCTCAAACAGCTATAACTAGAGTAACAACCCAAAGTTGTACTAACTTCAGCTATAACACATGAATCATCATCAAGGTTATACTAGCTTTCGCTATAACTTTGCAGAGCACTCTTGGCCGAATATCATGCCGCCACTAGGGTTTATTCGTAAGCCCTAATTGCGCTCATGACACCCATAATTTAATGCATAAGCAACATATGATATATAATTAATGCATAAGAACATATACAAACATGCGAAACATATTTAATCATGATAACAAATAATCAAACATGTACCAATCATGCAAAACAATCATTAAATCATATTAATTACATCAATTGCCATAAACACAATTAAAAGAGAAACACCTAGTTACCTTATTAAGCAATTAAACCCTAGAGATCGTCTTCAACGATATAAACGTCTTCTCCAGGAGCAACTTCCACGCCTTCATAAAATCATCCACGTGCCAAAGATAACGAATCTAATAAATATATATATATATATATATATATATATATATATATAAACTATAAAAACTATAAAACTATGCGAAAACATAAAACTTACGAAGAAGATAGATAAATCCAAGAAGTAGGATCAATCTAAGCACGAAAGATGATGAAGGAGGAGGAAAGAGGCACACGAAAACCCTAAAAGAGGGGTAGGGCGTGCGGCACCAAGAGAGAGAGAAGAAGGAAGAGATTAGGTTTAGGGTTTTGAGAATTATGAGGAAATAAAAGCAAGGGTTTGGTTTCCCCTCATATATATAGAGAAGCTCATGGGTTTATTCTAGGTTTAGGCCCAAAACTCACCCACCTACACCAAGAAACACGTGAGACCCAAGGAAGGAGCGGGTCTTCACCGTTTTCGAGCCCAACGAGCCCAAAAGACAAGAGATGGATATTTTCCCGGAAAATAAAATATGAAATATGGGAAACGAAAATTAAAGAATTATATTATGGAAATTAGGGATGTTACAATCCAACCCCCTAAAAAGAAGTTTCGTCCTCAAAACTTTATAAGAGAACTACCTCACTCGAAAAGATGTGGATGCTTCTCTTGCATAGACACTTCGGTTTCCCAAGTCTCTTGCTCAAAGTTCTGACTCCTCCACAGAACCCGAACCAAAGGTACAACCTTATTCCTTAACCTCTTCTCCTGACGTTCCAAAATGCGAACAAGACGTTCCTCATAAGTCAGGTTAGGTTCAACCTCGATAACATCAGCCTGTAGAACATGAGAAGGATCACTGCGATAACGACGCAACTGCGACACATGGAACACATCGTGAACCTTCGACAGATTCAGAGGTAAAGCCAACCTATAGGCTACCTCTCCAACTCTCTTTAGCACCTCATACGGTCCAATGTACTTAGGACTAAGCTTGCCCTTAAGACCAAATCTCTTAACACCTTTCATCGGCGAAACCTTAAGAAAAACCTTATCGCCAACGTCAAACTCAATCGGCCTACGCCGCAAGTCTGCATACGTCTTCTGTCGATCCTGGGCTGTCTTAAGCTTCTCGCGGATCATCCTCACTTACTCAATCGATTCCTGAACCAACTCTGGACCAAGAACGACAGCCTCACTAGAATCGTCCCAACACAAAGGACTACAACACTTCCTTCCATAAAGTGCCGCAAACGGAGCCATCTGAATACTCGCTTGGTAACTGTTGTTGTAGGAGAACTCCACAAGCGGTAAACTCTTCTCCCAACTAACTTGAAACTCCAAAGCATAAGCTCGCGACATATCCTCGAGCGTCTGAATCGTATGCTCAGTCTGACCATCAGTTGCAGCGTGAAAAGCCGTACTCATCTTAAGCTCACTGCCCAAAGCCAACTGAAGCGTCTTCCAAAACTGAGAACAAAACCTCGGATCACGGTCAGAGATGATATCCTTAGGAACCCCATAAATATGAATGATCTCTCGCTGATAAGCATTCGCTAGTTCCTCGAGACTCCAAGTCTCCTTCATTGGAATGAAATGTGCGACCTTAGTCAAACGATCAACCACGACCCAAATCGCATTCATTCCTCTCGGCGACCTCGGCAAACCCATAACGAAGTTCGTTGAAATCGATTCCCATTTCCATGTGGGAATCTCCAAAGGTTGCAGTAGACCACCAGGTCTCTGATGTTCAAACTTAACCTTCTGACAAACCAAGCCACGGCTCACAAACTCGGCAATCTCTTTCTTCATACCCGACCACCAAAACTTTAGCTTCAGATCCTTATACATCTTATCACCACCAGGATGAACCGAATAGGGAGTACTATGAGCCTCTTTGAGAATATTACATTTTAAGACCTCACAGCTAGGCACACACCAACGACCTTGGAATCGTAGACCATCATCAGGTCCAACGTCGAAGTCTTTGGCGCGTCCTTCGCTTATAGCGACTCGAACTCCTTATAAGTATTCATCCTCTCTTTGCTTAACTCGGATCTCATGGAGGATCTCGGGTTCAACAACCATCTCACTCAAATCTAAAGTACCAGGAAGAACTACCTCAAGGCTCATCTTCTGGAACTCTCAACTCAAGTCATCAGGTAACACCAACACATATCTCATAGCATGACACACCTTGTGACTCAAAGCATCGGCAACCACGTTTGCCTTACCCTCATGATACTGTAGCTCAATCTTGTAGTCGTTAAGCAACTCCAACCAACGTCTCTGCCTCATGTTAAGATCCCTATGAGTGAAGATATACTTCAAGCTCTTATGATCCGTATAAAAGTTGCAAGAGACTCCATACAAGTAGTGTCGCCACAGCTTAAGTGCAAACACCACTGCTGCTAACTCAAGATCGTGAGTCGGATAATTCGGCTCGTGAACTTTCAACTGACGGGACGCATAAGCCACAACTTTACCCTTCTGCATCAAGACATAACCCAACCCAAACTTTGACGCATCGCAGAAAACATTGAACTCGACACCCTCTTCTGGTAGAGTCAACATAGGAGCGGTAGTTAACCTTTTCTTCAACTCCTGGAAGGCAGCTTCACAAGCCTCAGTCCAAATGAACTTGGATTCCTTCTTCATTAACTGAGTCATCGGTCTTGAGATCTTAGAGAAGTCATGAACAAACCGACGATGATACCCAGCTAGTCCAAGGAAACTCCGAACCTCGTTTACATTCTTAAGGCTTTCCCAATCAACCACAGCTCGGATCTTCGACGGATCAACCATAACTCCATCGCCAGATATCACATGACCCAAGAAGGTAACTTCCTTTAACCAAAACTCGCACTTTGAGAACTTAGCATACTACTTCTGCTTACGCAGAGTCTCCAAGATAACACGAAGGTGATTCTCGTGTTCAGCTTCATCTCTCGAGTAACTCAGTATGTCGTCTATGAACACCACGACACACTTATCCAAATACTCACTGAAAGTGCGGTTCATCTGATCCATGAAAACGGCAGGTGCAGTCGTCAACCCAAATGGCATCACCACGAACTCATAGTGGCCATACCTCGAACGAAAAGCAGTCTTAGGTATATCCTCATTCCTAACTGGAATCTGATGGTAACCTGACCTCAGGTCGATCTTCGAGAACACACTCGCACTACGGAGCTGATCAAACAAATCCTCGATCCTCGGCAAAGGATACTTATTCAATATAGTAACCTTGTTCAGCTCACAATAGTCGATGCACAACCGCATACTACCATCTTTCTTCTTGACGAACAAAACAGGAGCACCCCACGGCGAAGCACTCGGTCGGATAAAACCCTTATCAATCATCTCCTCAAGTTGCTTCTTGAGTTCCTGTAACTCAGCTGGTGCCATACGATAAGGAGCTTTCGAAATGGGACCGGTTCCAGGTAGCAACTCAATCGAGAACTCTACATCTCGTTCAGGAGGAATACCAGGTAGATCCTCAGGAAAGACATCGGGAAACTCCCTAACCACAGGGATATCCTCTAACTTAGGCTCAGCTGAAATACCATGAACACTACACAGATAGATCTGGTAACCCTTTCTACCCATGTTAACCATCTTCATAGCAGAAACCCACTTGACCGTAGGTGTAACCCTAACACCCTGATAAGAAACCCTCGAACTTGTAGGACTCTTAAGCACGATCTTATGATCACGACACAGGAACCTAGCGTCATAGCGAGATAACCAATCCATACCCAAAATCACATCAAACTCTCCGAGTTTGTATTCGACGAGATCGGCAGGAAGGATCGCCTCTACAATACTGACAGGTACGTCCTTGAAAAGAACGGAGCAAGAAACAAAATGTCACCAGTAGGAAGGGATATAGAGGTATGAACGGATGATGAGGAAGAGAGTCCAGCACGGACGGAAAAGGATTCGGATACGAAAGACATCAATGCACCCGTATAAAAAAAACAAAAACAGATAAAGAGTGAACGAGAAAGGTACCCGTAACCACATCAGGATTAGCATCAACCTCAGCACGACTCATAACAAACACTCGCCCAGTCTTGGGAGCATCAGCCTTCGGCGCACTAGTCTTCGGGGCATCAGTCTTCGGCTTTTGAGGACAGTCAACAGCTTTGTGACCCGGTGACTTGCATAGATAATATGTAAGAACATTACCATCGCAGTCCTTACCCGGATGGTAAGCATTTTCACACCGGAAGCAAGACCAGTCCTTCTTAGCTTGACCCTGAACACGCGGGGAAGACGAACGAGCCTCAAACTTCTGCTTCTTCTGGGAAGCATTGGGAGTCACATAAAGCCTCTTCACGAACTTACTCGTTGCACTCTCCTCAGCCTTGGTAGCAAGAACTGAATCATAGATACTAAGAGCACGATCATAAGCCTGCCGAAAAGAAGTTGAAGGAATACCAGACATAGCAGTCCAGACCTTAGGAGCTAGATTCTTCTCATAGCGACGAGTCCTCGAAACCTCGTCCATAGCTACAGAAGTAACGGAACGTGACAGCTTCACGAACTTGTTGGTGTACTCCTCAACGGTCATAGAACCTTGATGCAGACGAAGGAACTCCTGCTCCTTCTGCCAGCGCATCTCCTCGGGATAAAACCTTTTCTTCAGAGCCTCAGAGAAAAGAGCCCAACCATATCCTGGCTGAACTTCCAGACCAGCTCTAGCAAGAGCCCACCAGTTATCGGCCTCGTCCTTCAGATAATAGGTGGCGATAACCAGCATTTGATCTTCAGGACATCCAGTAGCAATGAACAACTTCTCGATCTCTCGAATCCAAGCCTCCAAAGCAGTAGGATCATTCGCACCATCATAAGTCGGAGGACGGTGACTAGCAAAGCGATCAAACACAGTCGGTTGCGGATGGTTGTTGTTGTTGTTGTTGTTGTTGTTGTTGTTGTTGAGGTGATTAGTGAAACCTTTTGCCATAGATGCCAAGGCAGCCTCAAGTCTCCTGATGCGATCAGTATCGGTCTCACCATTCACGTTAGGCACCATCTGCAAGAACGAAATCTCGTTATAAGTGGTAAAACCTAAGTACCACTTCAAACAACTACTCATACACTTTACAAACATAAGAAAACCAACCAATCCTATTGGTTTCTACCCCATTTACTCTCACTCATTAACAAGGTCATTTATTTTAGTCGTCAACTAAACGAGAGTTGGGAGCGTGTTCGCTCTGATACCAACTGTAACAACCCGGGTTATAAAACAAGAGAAAAACTTATACGAAGAGAATATCAGAGTACGATACTGATAAAAGGGTCAAGGTGGCGGAAACACCTAACCAATCCGGTTCGCTACTAAATCCAAAACAACTAATACATTATTCGAAGGTTCTTAAAACATAAGGCAAACTCCTAATTTATTATTAAGCTCGCTTCGCACATCCCCAAGCAAGCATCATCCAAATAGCAACAAGCGTACAACCTGAACAACCTGAGAAGGGGGTCGACAATTCAGTCGAGAGTAACTAGATGCTCTGCCAGTCATGTTTACAACAATTGACTATAACTAACAATTATTAACAATTGAAATGCAAAACTAGTAAACATGTGAGACCATCTATACTCATGAAATCTTGACAACAACTCACTGCCAAATCAATGGCATAAAAAGATAAGTATTCGAAATGTTTACTCCAAATCATATAACATGTGACGACGCATAACACAAACCACATTATGACATCATGCACATCATAGAACCACTGTGACCACGTAGCATGTCACCAACCAACAACCTATTAGAGCATATAACAACCGCCTCTAGTCACAAGCACGGTGTATAAAATGAACGCCGTTAGAGCGTATAGCAACTGCCTCTAACTGTTAGAGCGTATAACAACTGCCTCTGAACTGACGGAGCGTATAACAACTGCCTCCATCGGTGTGGATCAAATAACAACTGCATCCAAGGTACTATGTATAGCGTATAACCACTGCCTATATGTCTAAGACCTTGCCAGACTCTCGGTCCAATAATGGTACACCGAACGACACTCGGGGAATTGAGCGTATAACAACTTCCTCCATTACCCCCCCCCCCCCCCCCGACCATACAGCATACACCAGACCCCGAAGGGTTGCATTAGTTTATTCTGTTCGGTATGCAACTGATCCCTCACGTCATCTATACAACCAACCCACAAACAATGCACAGTATAACTGACCATACATACATATGATGACATCACTATCAAATCATAGGATAATATAACTGACTATCCTACAATCATATGAACAAGAGTAATAAACGATATATGCAAACAAAACGTTATATAATGAAACTAAATGCCACATAATAAGTGAAACAAGTATCAACCATTCAATGTTATAGTACTTCAGTTATAATTTTAACATTAACCATTAAATGCTATAGTAACCCTAACCATAACATGAACTCGGAATGCGAGGTTATAGTAACCTCGACTATAATTTCAACATATACGACTTGAAGTTATACTTACCTCCACTATAACCTTGACACGAAACTCAAAGTTATACTAGTTCCAACAATAACCTTGAGCCATAAATCTCAAGGTACGTTAGTTCCAGCTATAACCTTAATTCGTACTTCATTGTTATAGTAGCTTCGGCTACAACATTGAATCATATTTGCAAGGTTATGCCTCAAACAGCCATAACTAGAGTAACAACCCAAAGTTGTACTAACTTCAGCTATAACACATGAATCATCATCAAGGTTATACTAGCTTTAGCTATAACTTTGCAGAGCACTCTTGGCCGCCTATCATGCCGCCACTAGGGTTTATTCGTAAACCCTAATTGCGCTCATGACACCCATAATTTAATGCATAAGCAACATACGATATATAATTAATGCATAAAAACATATACAAACATGCGAAACATATTTAATCATGATAACAAATAATCAAACATGTACCAATCTTGCAAAACAATCATTAAATCATATTAATTACATCAATTGGCATAAACACAATTAAAAGAGAAACACCTAGTTACCTTATTAAGCAAATATTTCCCTAGAGATCGTCTTCAACGATATAAACGTCCTCTCCAGGAGAACCTTCCACGCCTTCATAAAATCATCCACGTGCCAAAGATAACGAATCTGATAAATATACTAACTATATATATATATATATATATATATATATATATATAAACTATAGAAACTATAAAACTATGCGAAAACATAAAACTTACGAAGAAGATAGATAAATCCAAGAAGTAGGATCAATCTAAGCACGAAAGATGATGAAGGAGAAGGAAAGAGGCACACGAAAACCCTAAAAGAGGGGTAGGGCGTGCGGCACCAAGAGAGAGAGAAGAAGGAAGAGATTAGGTTTAGGGTTTTGAGAATTATGAGGAAAGAAAAGCAAGGGTTTGGTTTCCCCTCATATATATAGAGAAGCTCATGGGTTTATTCTAGGTTTAGGCCCAAAACTCACCCACCTACACCAAGAAACACGTGAGACCCAAGGAAGGAGCGAGTCTTCACCGTTTTCGAACCCAACGAGCCCAAAAGACAAGAGATGGATATTTTTCCGGAAAATAAAATATGAAATATGGGAAACGAAAATTAAAGAATTATATTATGGAAATTAGGGATGTTACAATCCAACCCCCTAAAAAGAAGTTTCGTCCTCAAAACTTTATAAGAGAACTACCTCACTCGAAAAGATGTGGATGCTTCTCTTGCATAGACACTTCGGTTTCCCAGGTCTCTTGCTCAAACTTCTGACTCCTCCACAGAACCCGAACCAAAGGTACAACCTTATTCCTTAACCTCTTCTCCTGACGTTCCAAAATGCGAACAGGACGTTCCTCATAAGTCAGGTTAGGTTCAACCTCGATAACATCAGCCTATAGAACATGAGAAGGATCACTGCGATAACGACGCAACTGCGACACATGGAACACATCGTGAACCTTCGACAGATTCGGAGGTAAAGCCAACCTATAGGCTACCTCGCCAACTCTCTCGAGCACCTCATACGGTCCAATGTACTTAGGACTAAGCTTGCCCTTAAGCCCAAATCTCTTAACATCTTTCATCGGCGAAACCTTAAGAAAAACCTTATCGCCAATGTCAAACTCAATCGGCCTACGCCGCAAGTCTACATACGTCTTCTATCAATCCTGGGCTGCCTTAAGCTTCTCGCGGATCAACCTCACTTGCTCAATTGATTCCTGAACCAACTCTGGACCAAGAACGACAGCCTTACTAGAATCGTCCCAACACAAAGGACTACAACACTTCCTTCCATAAAGTGCCTCAAACGGAGCCATCTGAATACTCGCTTGGTAACTGTTGTTGTAGGAGAAGTCCACAAGCGGTAAACTCTTCTCCCAACTAACTTGAAACTCCAAAGCACAAGCTCGCAACATATCCTCGAGCGTCTGAATCGTACGCTGAGTCTGACCATCAGTTGCAGCGTGAAAAGCCGTACTCATCTTAAGCTCACTGCCCAAAGCCAACTGAAGCTTCTTCCAAAACTGAGAACAAAACCTCGGACCACGGTCAGAGATGATATCCTTAGGAACCCCATGAAGACGAATGATCTCTCGCTGAGAAGCATTCGCTAGTTCCTCGAGACTCCAAGTCTCCTTCATTGGAATGAAATGCACGACCTTAGTCAAACGATCAACCACGACCCAAATCGCATTCATTCCTCTCGGCGACCTCGGAAAACCCATAACGAAGTCCATCGAAATCGAATCCCATTTCCATGTGGGAATCTCCAAAGGTTGCAGTAGACCACCAGGTCTCTGATGTTCAAACTTAACCTTCTGACAAACTAAGCCACGGCTCACAAACTCGGCAATCTCTTTCTTCATACCCGGCCACCAAAACTTTAGCTTCAGATCCTTATACATCTTATCACCACCAGGATGAACCGAATAGGGAGTACTATGAGCCTCTTTGAGAATATTACTTTTTAAGACCTCAGAGCTAGGCACACACCAACGACCTTGGAATCGTAGACCATCATCAGGTCCAACGTCGAAGTCTTTGGCGCGTCCTTCGCTTATAGTGACTCGAACTCCTTATAAGTATTCATCCTCTCTTTGCTTAACTCGGATCTCATGCATAATCTCGGGTTCAGCAACCATCGCACTCAAATCTAAAGTACCAGGAAGAACTACCTCAAGGCTCATCTTCTGGAACTCTCAACTCAAGTCATCAGGTAACACCAACACAGATCTCATAGCATGACATACCTTGCGACTCAAAGCATCAGCAACCACGTTTGCTTTACCCTCATGATACTTGATACCGTCGTAGAGTACCAAAGATAAATTTATAATTCCAAACTACTACTATAGCTAGTGGCAGTCAGGGTCGAACCACAGAGAGGCGATGCAATTAATAGTTGTCCGATTTTAGTCTTAAAGTAACAAATGTATGGGGGCTTGTTTTGAATTGTTCTATAACTAAAGTAAATAAATGAGTGATGAAAGAAACTGAATGAAATCAAATATTAAAAAGGGATGCTAAGATGGTCGGTTCACTGTAATTTCGGCGGCAGTATCCTAGGTAAGTCTGAGTCGATCACGTGAGACAGGAAAATAAGAAGTCCTCTCGGTCCATTCTTAACAGGTAACATCTTTCGATCTAGCTACGGGTCCCTAATATCACTAATGCTGACTCTCGTTCTGAAAAGTGATTTACAAGTCTAAATTAACTTATCTCTCGATCTTATTAATTTAGTCGTCTTAATTAAGTAGTCTATTTCCCTCCCCTATCTTTCGATCTTATCGGGGCGGTCAATTCCTAAGCATTCAACTAGTCGCGTGCACTCGATTCGTCAAAAATAGCAATTAAATTAATTAAAACGAAGTTAATCTCACGGGAGCCAGTCGATCGACCAAGTAGGTCAGTCGATCGACCATGGCGCGATTTCAGCCTTCCTATTTTACGCCGCCTACACTACAGATCCCCTACATCTTAACACGATGGGTTTAGCTACTCATGATGAAACTAATAACAGCAATAAAATTAACTAGTAAAGCAAACGAATTCATACTTAAATTAACTAAATAAATAACTAACATGAAACGATAATTCGGCTTTGGGAGATCTAAACTAGCAAGTCTAACTACGGAGGAATTTAAAGCAATAAACTGAACAAAGAACAGAAGAATACCGTAAGAAGAATTGCAGAAAAAAGAACCAAAGCTTAATGTGAAAGGTAAATTTTATTGACGAAAACTAAACTAAACTAATGAATATTGAATTGTATGTTAAGAACTCAATGATAAACCTGGATGATAGATGCTGAGGAGGAGTTACGTTATATAGAAACATTCACGTAACCTAATCCTCATAACCTAATTACAATGGGCTTCTAACTTCTCGTCTTTTAATTCCCGTCAGATTAACGGTTTGGTCGATCGACCACTGGAACCGGTCGATCGACTGAAATGCACTGAACAGTAGCTTCTATAAGTCGTGCTCTGGTCGATCGACTGAAAACACCAGTCTATCGACTACTGCAACAGGTAGTTGGCTCCAAAAGCTTCGTAAATTCGTCTTTCAGGCCTCGATACGCGCACCAAGTTCGCTTCCCGAGTCTTTACTCCATGTCAAATGCAATGCTAAGTACCCGGGGACGGATTCGGCTTGATTTCTGCTGAATTCTTCACATTTCTGCAATATTATACAAAAACACGAAAGTAGACGGAAATAGGGAAAATAGTAGCTTAAACTACACAAATGAGCTCTGAAATGCGTGTAAAATAGGGTGTAAAACATCATATAAATGACACGCATCAAACTTCCCCAAACCAAACCCTTGCTTGTCCCCAAGCAAGAACTAGACTCGATCCTAAAACCTAATGGAACGAGTTCAATCTCAGAGCCAAATGCAAACCGAATAACCTAAACCAATTTAATGCAACAACTAACAATCAATTAGCAACATGAATCATGCAAACGAGTTATGTAGTCGTCAAAAACTGCTGAACCGTCAACTATAGAGACTTATCATCATGGACTCTCACGGGTCGCTCATATCACAATAAGCACAGGTGAAAATATTTAAAAGATAGAAAGAATTCATTTTGTAGTGACACTCACCTAACTACGACCTATAAGAACATGCCTGCAATCTAATATGAAAATGATCTCTACAACCGTACATATGCATTCCAACCAAACAAATGACCATGACACATGCCGAGGAAAATATGGATATGTGAGGCTATGGGCAGGAAGGGCTAAGATAAATTTGGATAAAAACAGAGTTAAAAGCCAAGCTAGAAACTAAGGGAACCAAATTATAACAACATCCAACTTCTTGCTCAAGATCAATCGAAACGGTGCTAATGATTAGCACGAATCTCACAATCTCCATAATTAATCAACTCCCCATAAAATACAAATATAACATGGGAGCAAAAATCATCAACCCAATATCTTTCACTTTACCGCATATGATTTTTTCCGTCTCGAATATTTCACGGGGTTCAGTCGATCGACCATTGTTTCCAGTCGATCGACTGCCCTTCTACAGTACACCACGAATTTCTTTTTTCCTTTTTTTTTCTTTTTCTTTCTTTTTATTCTTTCTTTGCCTTCAATCATTTCACCAATTCCTCAAAAAGAGCAATAGCTACCAAAAACGAAATAACAATCCCAAGAACATAAACTACTAGCTTGACGAGGGCAGGCTAAATGTAGGATGTATTAACGGGACAAAAAGGCCATTTTTGGCAGCGTGGAGCTTATGGGCAAAATGAATAAAAGGGGTGACCTCTTCCACATGTGTCAACAAACCACAAACCCGAATGCATACAGGTATTAAGCAGATCAAGTTCATATTTATGCAAATTGATGTAACATGTCTTACAAGGAGTAACTCTCACAATCCTAGGTAAACTGGTCATGAATGACACTAGTTATAGGCTCTAAATCTCAGAATATAATGTAGTTTGCCATAAATCTAAGTCAAGTTTAAAGTTCAGCAAGAAATTTAACAAAAACTCGTAGACTATGCAAATGATTCTACTAATAGCATGTCAATTAGCAAGGCTTAGGCATAAACAGATTGAAAATGCAATGTCATCATCGAAATACTACCGTTTTGACTCAACCTATATGCTAAAATAAACGTGCAATTTTTTGAATTTTTGAATTTTTTGAATTTTTTTGAATTTTTGAATTTCCTGTATATATATATATATATATATATATATATATATATAGGAAAATAAACAACAAATGCAAACTGAAGGGCAATAAACGTGAAACAGAAATGCAATAAAACATATGAATGCAACGCAAAACCCTTCCCCAAACCAAATCACACAATGTCCCCATTGTGCAAAATCATGTAATGAAATAAAAGGGAAACGGGAATTTGCGATAAAATTAACTAAATAAGACATGAAAAGGAACTCGGAAACTCACAAGTCTTTAAGCGCAGCAAAAGGAAACCTCCCCAAACCAGCGTGAGCTAGGAGGTTTCAGTAGCCAGCAGTGCTACCATAGGTACCTGAAAATAAACAAAAGTACCGCGCATAATTCCGAGAAAACAATTTATGAAACGCAAAATTATGTGCAAAATAAGGAAACGGAAGAAAACAGAAATGAATCGGAGAATAAAATGGAGAAAATACTCCCTCAACTCCGCAAATCGACCAAACACAGCAGGGGAATGATCGAAAACAGGTACAGCAGCGAACATGGTCGATCGACCATAGCATCCAGTCGATCGACCAGGATGACATGAACAGAAGCTCATGTAGTTGTAGCAGTCAGTCGATCGACCACTAAGACCAGTCGATCGACTGAGAAACCTGCTGTATGTTTCTGATTTCGTCTAATTAGCTCAATAAATTGAGCTAATATGGTCTATGAACATGCAAATACGCATAATTACGCGCCCAAAATTGCACAAAACCCAAAGTAACAGTCTAAAGTCCTTAAAAGACTTAAGCAAACTTATTAAAGCGAAGTCTCGCGCAAACCAAAACAATAAAAAAGTTCAACAAAAGCAATGAAACGTCTTTAGAAAAGTCTTAATTAACTAATAATTGATCAAGAATGGCCACGGAATGGCCCACTTGCTCGGCTTCTGGCTACAAAAAGTAGCCTCTACAGTGCTCATCTCCTCAGCTGCACTCCTATCAATTCCAATATCTGCAGAACTCAACGGATCAGCATCTCCAACATCTTCCCAATCAATAACCTCGTCTGGCTCATCAAAATCCAAATCGGACTCCGTCACCTTGACTGGCTCCTCATCAGGCTCCTCATCAGTGTCATAGCTAAGACATCCTAACCCGCCTCTTTGAACGATTGGCTCCTTCACAGCTGGAGCAACATGCGGCTCTTCCTTCCCCAAACCATTTCCTGCAATATCTAAAACAGAAGAATCTTCCTCCAATTTGCTCCCAATCAGGGGCGGATGTGTTATAACAGGTGTAGGCATAAGGGCAGGCATATCAGAAAGCAAAAAATAAGATTTCTTCTCAAAAATCGTATTACAAGGGACTGGCCACATAGGATCTTTCTTCTTAGCGGTCTGGGCAAAAATAATAGACTGTTTCCCTACTTTAAATGTCAATGTCCCTGAGCCAACATCTATAACTGCACCAGCAGTGTGCAGAAATGGTCTACCCAAAATGATAGGAATGTGAGCATCCCCGGGTATATCTAGTACAACGAAGTTAACTGGGAAAAAGAACTTTCCTATTTGCACAGGAATATCCTCTAAGACTCCTATAGGCAGGACCGCAGAGCGATCAGCCATCTGTACTGTCATGTTAGTAACTGCAAACCTAGTCAATTTCAATTTCTTAGCAAGATTCAAAGGCATAACGCTAATACTGGCTCCCAAATCACATAATGCCTTCTCAATTGAAAAGGTGCCAATATTACACGGGACTGAAAAACTACCTGGGTCTGCTAGCTTATGAGGTGCAATATGAGTTAAATAAGAACATGACTCCTCAGTTAGTGCGACAGATTGCACAGTATCAAGTGACTTCTTTTTAGACAAAAGCTGCTTCATAAATTTCGTGTAAGCAGGCACTTGATTAACTAATTCAAGGAAAGGAACTTGCACATTTAAACTACGAATAACATTTTCAAACTTGTTAAACAATACATGTTCCTTTGTCGGCACCAATCTCTCTGGATAAGGGGCTGTAAGAAGCAACTTAGCCCTCTCCTCTAGGTCTCTCATACCGGCATCAGTGGACTTAGGCTGAAAATCCACTACCTTGTCCTTGTTGTAGCTCGAACCTTCTTCAGACCGTCTCAAGAATGAACCATTAATCGTCATTGGGTCATACTTTGGAACCGGGACAGACCCATCAGCATTTGGATCTTGCCTCAATAATTTCGGAGTCGTCGTACCCCGAAATAAGTGGTCCCTCAAGTTATCTAGAATTGGAGGACGAAAAGGTTCACGATCAGTAGCGTTTTCAGTCGATCGACCATGTTGGTCAGTCGATCGACTAACTTCCTCAGAACCAGAAGCTGTACTGTTGCACGGACTGGTCGATCGACCGGGTATGTCAGTCGATCGACTGACATACCTGTTGATCGTCTTTTTCTTGCTACTGTTCGCCACGGCCTTTTTCTTACTCGGTTCCGCCTCATCCTTTTCAGTGCCATCTTCGACCATAGCGGGCCCATCAAGGGTAGTCCCACTCCTCAAAGTGATAGCATTTAAGGTCTCTTTTTGATCCGGCTGCGACGGTAATTGCCCCGGAGCTCGAGTTGCACTTTTGCTTACCAGTTGGGCAATTTGACTCTCCAACATTTTTGTAGAAGTCTCTCTAGCTTTAGACTCCTTTTGCAGCAAACCCGACAGATTTTGAACCATGTTTTTCAACTCAGAAATGTCAGAATTTTGAAATTGCTGCTGTTGAGGCACATAAAGAGGCTTTTGAAACTGCTGTTGCTTATGAGGGGGCAGATAGCTTTGCTGCTGCTGCTGCTGCGGACCCGTATTAAGGACATTCTGGTTAGTCCACCTCAAGTTGGGGTGGACATTGGAGGGATCGGGATAAGTATCAGTCTGCCTATAATGTTGAAAGGCAGCACATGTTTCATTCGAACTAGGACAGAACTCCGAAACATGTCCCTCTGCTCCACATCTTTTGCATGTAAAGGGACCATCTGAAACTGCATTAACTTTATAAATCCCCCCTTTTTGGGATCCCCCAAAATCTATCTTGTCGAATCTCGCAGTAAGGGCTTCTATTGCAGCTACAAGGGAGATTCACCGATCTTCTCGATTTCCTCTAGAATTCCCATGCTCAACTTTATGGATGGCTATGTCATCAATGATTTTCCACCCCTTTGTCTCACCACTATTTTCTTGAAATCTCCCATTAGCTGCAGCATCTAGGATAGCTTTTTGATCGTCATAAAGATCATTGTAGAATTGGTTGCACAGAAACCACTTCTCAAACCCATGGTGCGGAATGGTTCGCACTAGTCTCTTGAAACGGACCCATGCCTCATGAAAATCTTCATCAGGACCCTGTTTAAAGCTCGTGATCTGAGCCCTAATCGCATTGGTCTTCGAGGCAGAGAAATATTTCTTGTAAAATGCTAGGGCCAGCGAATTCCAATCGCAATCCCGTTAGCGGCTCGATCCAAATCTCAGTACCATTCCCTTGCAGCATCACGAAGCGAGAATATGAACATCGTCTCCTTCACCTGGTCCTGGGTCACACCTGCTGGTGGGGGTATGGAGCAGCAGTAGTCAATGAATATCTCCATATGTTTAGCTGCATCTTCATTTGCAGCTCCCTCAAATTGGTTTCTCTCAACCAAGTTAATATAAGACGGTTTTGGCTCGAATTTCCTTTCCGTCCTGGCTGGCAATGCGTATCCCTTATAGATATTCTCAGCTTTTGGCTCGGAGTGACTAGCTATACTTGCTTCTTCAGCCATATCTGGAGATGTAACGGTCTCAGCTGAGGAAGTAGAAACAGGAGATGAAGGCGAATCCTCCTCAAATAGCTCGTTCTCGTAGTAATCGGACGAGTTCTCGGCTTCCTCCCTCGTCGGCAATACTCTAGATGATCGTCTCAACTCACGCAAAGTCCTTTCGATCTCAGGATCTAATGGTCTCAATTCACCAGCCTGTGACCTATGCATAAGAAGAAACTATAAGTAGAATATGAGAAAAATTTAAGGAACAGATGTCCCTTAAACTAAGATAGAGACTAAAATAAAAACAACTAAAGATTAAACAATTGCCTCCCCGGCAACGGCGCCAAAATTTGATACCGTCGTAGAGTACCAAAGATAAATTTATAATTCCAAACTACTACTATAGCTAGTGGCAGTCAGGGTCGAACCACAGAGAGGCGATGCAATTAATAGTTGTCCGATTTTAGTCTTAAAGTAACAAATGTATGGGGGCTTGTTTTGAATTGTTCTATAACTAAAGTAAATAAATGAGTGATGAAAGAAACTGAATGAAATCAAATATTAAAAAGGGATGCTAAGATGGTCGGTTCACTGTAATTTCGGCGGCAGTATCCTAGGTAAGTCTGAGTCGATCACGTGAGACGGGAAAATAAGAAGTCCTCTCGGTCCATTCTTAGCAGGCAACATCTTTCGATCTAGCTACGGCTCCCTAATATCACTAATGCTGACTCTCGTCTTGAAAAGTGATTTACAAGTCTAAATTAACTTATCTCTCGATCTTATTAATTTAGTCGTCTTAATTAAGTAGTCTATTTCCCTTCCATATCTTTCGATCTTATCAGGTCGGTCAATTCCTAAGCATTCAACTAGTCGCGTGCACTCGATTCGTCAAAAATAGCAATTAAATTAATTAAAACGAAGTTAATCTCACGGGAGCCAGTCGATCGACCATGGCGCGATTTCAACCTTCCTATTTTACGCCGCCTACACTACAGATCCCCTACATCTTAGCACGATGGGTTTAGCTACTCATGATGAAAGTAATAACAACAATAAAATTAACTAGTAAAGCAAACGAATTCATACTTAAATTAACTAAATAAATAACTAACATGAAACGATAATTCGGCTTTGGGAGATCTAAACTAGCAAGTCTAACTACGGAGGAATTTAAAGCAATAAACTGAACAAAGAACAGAAGAATACCGTAAGAAGAATTGCAGAGAAAAGAACCAAAGCTTAATGTGAAAAGTAAATTTTATTGACGAAAACTAAACTAAACTAATGAATATTGAATTGTATGTTAAGAACTCAATGATAAAAACTGGATGATAGATGCTGAGGAGGAGTTACGTTATATAGAAACATTCACGTAACCTAATCCTCATAACCTAATTACAATGGGCTTCTAACTTCTCGTCTTTTAATTCCCGTCAGATTAACAGTTTGGTTGATCGACCACTGGAACCGGTCGATCGACTGAAATGCACTGAACAGTAGCTTCTGTAAGTCGTGCTCTGGTCGATCGACTGAAAACACCAGTCTATCGACTACTGCAACAAGTACTTGGCTCCAAAAGCTTCGTAAATTCGTCTTTCGGGCCTCGATACGCGCACCAAGTTTGCTTCCCGAGTCTTTACTCCATGTCAAATGCAATGCTAAGTACTCGGGGACGGTTTCGGCTTGATTTCCGCTGAATTCTTCACATTTCTGCAATATTATACAAAAACACGAAAGTAGACGGAAATAGGGAAAATAGTAGATTAAACTACACAAATGAGCTCTGAAATGCGTCTAAAATAGGGTGTAAAATATCATATAAATGACACGCATCAATACTGTAGCTCAATCTTGTAGTCGTTATGCAACTCCAACCAACGTCTCTGCCTCATGTTAAGATCCCTCTGAGTGAAGATATACTTCAAGCTCTTATGATCCGTATAAAAGTTGCAAGAGACTCCATACAAGTAGTGTCGCCACAGCTTACGTGCAAACACCACAACTGCTAACTCAAGATCGTGAGTCGGATAATTCGGCTCGTGAACTTTCAACTGACGGGACGCATAAGCCACAACTTTACCCTTCTGCATCAAGACACAACCCAACCCAAACTTTGACGCATCGCAGAAAACATCGAACTCGACACCCTCTTCTGGTAGAGTCAACATAGGAGCGGTAGTTAACCTTTTCTTCAACTCCTAGAAGGCAGCTTCACAAGCCTCAGTCCAAATGTACTTGGATTCTTTCTTCATTAACTGAGTCATCGGTCTTGAGATCTTAGAGAAGTCATGAACAAACCAACGATAATACCCAGCTAGTCCAAGGAAAATCCGAACCTCGTTTACATTCCTTGGGCTTTCCCAATCAACCACAACTCGGATCTTCGACGGATCAACCATAACTCCATCGCCAGATATCACATGACCCAAGAAGGTAACTTCCTTTAACTAAAACTCGCACTTTGAGAACTTAGCATACCACTTCTGCTTACGCAGAGTCTCCAAGATAACGCGAAGGTGATTCTCGTGTTCAGCCCCATCTCTCGAGTAAATCAGTATGTCGTCTATGAACACCACGACACACTTATCCAAATACTCGCTGAAAGTGCGGTTCCTCTGATCCATGAAAACGGCATTCGTCAACGCAAATGGCATCACCACGAACTCATAGTGGCCATACCTCGAACGAAAAGCAGTCTTAGGTATATCCTCATTCCTAACTGGAATCTGATGGTAACCTGACCTCAGGTCGATCTTCGAGAACACACTCGCACCATGGAGCTGATCAAACAAATCCTCGATCCACGGCAAAGGATACTTATTCTTGATAGTAACGTTGTTCAGCTCATGATAGTCGATGCACAACCGCATACTACCATCTTTCTTGTTGACGAACAAAACAGGAGCACCCCACGGCGAAGCACTCGGTCGGATAAAACCCTTATCGATCATATCCTCAAGTTGCTTCTTGAGTTCCTGTAACTCAGCTGGTGCCATACGATAAGGAGCTTTCGAAATGGGACCAGTTCCAGGTAGCAACTCAATCGAGAACTCTACATCTCGTTTAGGAGGAATACCAGGTAGATCCTCAGGAAAGACATCGGGAAACTCCCCAACCACAGGGATATCCTCTAAATTAGGCTCAGCTGAAATACCATGAACACTACACAGATAGATCTGGTAACTCTTTCTACCCATGTTAACCATCTTCATAGCAGAAACCCACTTGACCGTAGGTGTAACCCTAACACCCTGATAAGAAACCCTCGAACCTGTAGGACTCTTAAGCATGGTCTTCTGATCACGACACAGGAACCTAGCGTCATAGCGAGATAACCAATCCATACCCAAAATCACATAAAACTCTCCGAGTTTGAATTGGACGAGATCGGTAGGAAGGTTCGCCCCTGCAATACTGACAGGCACGTCCTTGAAAAGAACGGAGCAAGAAACAATCTCACCCGTAGGAAGGGATATAGAGGTATGAATGGATGATGAGGAAGAGAGTCCAGCACGGACGGAAAAGGATTCGGATACAAAAGACATCGACGCACCCGTATAAAAAAGAACAAAAGCAGATAAAGAGTGAACGAGAAAGGTACCCGTAACCATATCAGGATTAGCATCAGCCTCAGCACGACTCATAACAAACACTCGCCCAGTCTTGGGAGCATCAGCCTTCGGCGCACTATTCTTCGGGGCATCAGTCTTCGGCTTTTGAGGACAGTCAACAGCTTTGTGACCCGGTGACTTGCATAGATAATATGTAAGAACATTACCATCGCAGTCCTTACCCGGATGGTAAGCATTTCCACACCGGAAGCAAGACCAGTCCTTCTTAGCTTGACCCTGAACACGCGGGGAAGACGAACGAGCCTCGAACTTCTGCTTCTTCTGGGGAGCATTGGGAGTCACATAAGGCCTCTTCACGAACTTACTCTTTGCACTCTCCTCAGCCTCGGTAGAAAGAACTGAATCATAGATACTAAGAGCACGATTATAAGCCTGCTGGAAAGAAGTTGAAGGAATACCAGACATAGCAATCCGGACCTTAGGAGCTAGATTCTTCTCATAGCGACGAGTCCTCAAAACCTCGTCCATAGCTATAGAAGTAACGAAACGTGACAGCTTCACGAACTAGTTGGTGTACTCCTCAACTGTCATGGAACCTTACTGTAGACGAAGGAACTCCTGCTCCTTCTGCCAGCGCATCTCTTCGGGATAAAATCTTTTCTTCAGAGCCTCAGAGAAAAGAGCCCAACCATATCCTAGCTGAACTTCCAGACCAGCTCTAGCAAGAGCCCACCAGTTGTCGGCCTCGTCCTACAGATAATACGTGGCGATATCCACCATTTGATCTTCAGGACATCCAGTAACAAGGAACAGCTTCTCGATCTCTCGAATCCAAGCCTCCAAAGCAGTAGGATCATTCACACTATCATAAGTCGGAGGACGGTGACGAGCAAAGCGATCAAACACAGTCGGTTGCGGATGGTTGTTGTTGTTGTTGTTGTTGAGGTGATTAGTGAAACCTTCGGCCATAGATGCCAAGGCAGCCTCAAGTCTCCCGATGCGATCAGCATCGGTCTCACCATTCACGTTACGCACCATCTGCAAGAACGAAATCTCGTTATATGTGGTAGAACCTAAGTACCACTCCAAACAACTACTCATACACTTTACAAACATAAGAAAACCAACCAATCCTATTGGTTTCTACCCCATTTACTCTCACTCATTAACTAGGTCATTTATTTTAGTCGTCAACTAAACGAGAGTTGGGAGCGTGTTCGCTCTGATACCAACTGTAACAACCCGGATTATAAAACAAGAGAAAAACTTATACGAAGAGAATATCAGACTACGATACTGATAAAAGGGTCAAGGTGGCGCAAATACCTGGCCAATCCGGTTCACTACTAAATCCAAAACAACTAATACATTATTCGAATGTTCTTAAAACAAAAGGCGACCTCCTAATTTATTATTAAGCTCGCTTCGCACATTCCCCATGCAAGCATCATCCAAACAGCAACAAGCGTTCAACCTGAACAACCTGAGAAGGAGGTCGACAATTCAGTCGGAAGTAACTAGATGCTCTCCCAGTCATGTTTAAAACAATTGAATATAACTAACAATTATTAACAATTAAAATGCAAAACTAGTAAACATGTGAGACCATCTATACTCATGAAATCTTGACAATAAATCGCTACCAAATCAATGGCATAAAATGATAAGTATTCGAAATATTTACTCCAAATTAGATAACATGTGACGACGCATAACACAAACCACATTATGACATCATGAACATCATAGAACCACTGTGACCACGTAGCATGTGACCAACCAACAACCTACTAGAGCGTATAACAACTGCCTCTAGTCACAAGCACGGTGTATAAAATGAACGCCGTTAGAGCGTATAACAATCGCTTATAATCACGAGCGTATAACAATCGCCTTTCGAATCGACGGAGCATATAACAACTGCCTCCATCGGTGTGGACCGTATAACAACTGCATCCAAGGTACTATGTATAGCGTATAACCACTGCCTATATGTCTAAGACCTGGCCAGACTCTCGGTGCAATAATTGTACACCGAACGACACTCGGGGAATAGAGCGTATAACAACTGCCTCCATTACCCCCCCCGACCATAGACCATACACCAAACCCCGAAGAGTTGCATTAGTTCATTCCGTTCGGTATGTAACTGATACCTCACGTCATCTATACAACCAGCCCACAAACAATGCACAGTATAACTGACCATACATACATATAAATAACATCATTATCAAATCATAGGATAATATAACTGACTATCCTACAATCATATGAACAAGAGTAATAAACGATATATGCAAACATAACGTTATATAATGAAACTAAATGCCACATAATAAGTGAAACAAGTATCAACCATTCAATGTTATAGTACTTCAGTTATAATTTTAACATTAACCATTCAATGTTATAGTAATCATAACCATAACATGAACTCGGGATGCGAGGTTATAGTAACCTCGACTATAACTTCAATATATACGACTTGATGTTATACTTACCTCCACTATAACCTTGACACGAAACTCAAAGTTATACTAGTTCCAACCATAACCTTGAGCCATAAATCTCAAGGTACGTTAGTTCCAACTATAACCTTAATTCGTACTTCAATGTTATAGTAGCTTCAGCTACAACCTTGAATCATATTTCCAAGGTTATGCCTCAAACAGCCATAACTAGAGTAACAACCCAAAGTTGTACTAACTTCAGCTATGACACATGAATCATCATCAAGGTTATACTAGCTTTAGCTATAACTTTGCAGAGCACTCTTGGCCGCCTATCATGCCGCCACTAGGGTTTATTCATAAACCCTAATTGTGCTCATGACACCCATAATTTAATGCATAAGCAACATACGATATATAATTAATAAATAAAAACATATACAAACAGCGAAACATATTTAATCATGATAACAAATAATCAAACATGTACCAATCTTGCAAAACAATCATTAAATCATATTAATTACATCAATTGGCATAAACACAATTAAAAGAGAAACACCTAGTTACCTTATTAAGCAAATAAACCCCTAGAGATCGTCTTCAACGATATAAACATCCTCTCCAGGATCAACTTCCACGCCTTCATAAAATCATCCACGTGCCAAAGATAACGAATCTGATAAATATACTAACTATATATATATATAAACTATAGAAACTATAAAACTATACGAAAACATAAAACTTACGAAGAAGATAGATAAATCCAAGAAGTAGGATCAATCTAAGCACGAAAGATGATGAAGGAGGAAGAAAGAGGCACACGAAAACCCTAAAAGAGGGGTAGGGCGTGCGGCACCAAGGGAGAGAGAAGAAGGAAGAGATAAGGTTTAGGGTTTTGAGAATTATGAGGAAAGAAAAGCAAGGGTTTGGTTTTCCCTCATATATATAGAGAAGCTCATGGGTTTATTCTAGGTTTAGGCCCAAAACTCACCCATCGACACCAAGAAACACGTGAGACACAAGGAAGGAGAGGGTCTTCACCGTTTTCGAGCCCAACGAGCCCAAACGACAAGAGACGGATATTTTCCCGTAAAATAAAATATGAAATATGGGAAAATAAAATTAAAGAATTATATTATGGAAATTAGGGGTGTTAGAATTCATATAAGGAACTTTTTACTATTGACGAGAAAAAAGAATTTTGTTGTGTGACGAGGCGGAAGTTAAATAAAAAGGGATGAGGCTTCTAGCATTGTTATTTGGAAGTGAAATAAAATGGCGTGATACTTCTAGCATTATTGTTATCCTTTAACTGTGCATAATGGGATTTACACTAATTTTATTGTTTGATAGTGATAGGGTGCCACCCGATGGCGCTCAAATTGGGTGTCACTCTCTCACATGCATTCTTAATTGAAGCGGTCCCAACTCACCCCATGTTAGAGGGTGACGCCCAAATTGAGTGACCCGGTGGCGCCCTTTCCTTTTCCAATTTTATTTATTTTCGACACATTTATTTACAGAGTCCAAATTTATTTATCATTTATTAATGCCTTGGTGGTCAAGAGTAGAGGTGGCCAAAAGTGTCGCTCAACTAGCCCGACCTGATCCACCTCATAGACCGAAAAAAAAAGTCACGGCCTATGATGGTGGAAAACTACTCGGGCGGCCCCTATCCAACATGTGCATCCCTAGCCAGGCCCATCTTGTGGCCAACCCAATCATACCCGATTTCCAGCGCCAGTCAAGTAATCTAATTTTTTTTTAGAATATTTCTAACATGAATTATTAACGACTTTTTTACGTGTTATTTTAATGAGAAAAAGCATTAGTTTAGAAAAAAGTTTCAATAGGAAGGCTACAGTTTAGTTAACCAAATGAGGAAAATTTCGATGTTTTTTGACACCATATAGCGAATAAATATCGAACTGATATAATTAGAGTAAAAAAACTCTTACTACTTGAGCTAACTCTTATTCTCAAGAAAACTTCAAAGCTTGAATATATCATCGAAGTGATAATTATCATAGAAATTAAAATTGTTTTATGCACTAACACAATGACATTTTATATTTAAATACGTAGAAGTAGGGATGGCAACAAAATCCAGATCCTACGGAGTGGATATGGATCGCAATATTTAAGATCCAGTGGATAATGATATGGGTATGGAACGTGTGGTCAAAATCCAGATCCTACCCTTGGATCCATTTTTATTTCATTTTCTTAAACAAAATGTTAAGTTAAACAAATAGTAAAACTATATGCTTTGTTTTTCTAATGTTTTTTTATAATCAAACCATGACTTTTTTTACTAACATTTTTCGGTTAAAACAAGATACTTTTTTAGTGTTATTCTAATATCATAAGATTTTATTTTTATGTCTTTAGAATTTTAACTTTATTATTTGTATTTAATAGAGAAAAATAGTATGTTAAGTTGCAATAAAATCCAAAAATTAATATTTTCATGTTTTAAGAGAGAGTTTTCTTTTACTATAAACAAGAAAGGATATATCCTGATCCAGTCCAGATCCTGCGGATCCGGATATGGATATGGTAATTTCAGATTTTGTAAATATGGACCGGATATGGATCTTATAGGATCCTATTCAAATCCTATTCAATGCCATCCCTATGTGGAAGAGCTTAACGACCATCGATCACTTCAATTTTATTTTATTCTTTTTAATCAAGGGGATATTCTTAACTCAGGAGCTTCCGATCCTAACACAATTACTCAATTAGTTTTAAAGTCCATGAAAATTCAAAGGGTTGATTACTACGTGTAGCAGAGATAGAGCTGTTAATAATATGAGCCGGCTCATTGAGCCCTCGGAGTGGGCTCGGTCAAATCGAGCTCGGGCTTGAGCTGGAGCCAAGCTTGGCTAAACATGGCGCGAGCCCGAGCTCAGCAAGGCTCGGCTCGAAAGCTCGTTTATACTTCTTTTTGTATAATCTTTATATTGTAATATTATTTTTATTTCAAATTATATTTTATTTAAACGCTTATATAAGTATATTATAAAATAATATTTTTTGTATTCTATAATCTTATTTATTTTTTAAAAATATTTATATTTAGTTGGATGAAAGATGAGAAAGTGAAAATATGTAATGACAAAATGAGATCGTGTATTTCTAAATCAAAATAAATAAATAAATTTAGATTCTGAATTAATGTTTCGTCACATTAACATAATATGAAAGCTTTTGACGCCGTCGGTGGGAATCGAACCCACGACAATATGGTTAAAAGCCATGAGCTCTACCAGCTGAGCTAAGACGGCTATTTGATTTAATATTGTGTTTTACTCCAAAGAAGATATTATATTAAACTTAAGTGTAACACAACATAAATCTTTAGATTATGAGTATCATCTTTCATGATTCTTACCAACTAAGCTAATTGATTTCTTAGAAATTTCATTCATTAAATTCTCCTTTCTCGTTGATTACAAGATAAGAAAAACCTTAATTATATTAAATTGATTTTTAAAGTTGAGGACCAATGTTATCATATAAGGAACTTTTTACTAATGACGAGAAAGAAGAGTTTTGTTGTGTGACGAGGCGGAAGTGAAATAAAAAGGGATGAGGCTTCTAGCATTGTTATTTAGAAGTGAAATAAAATGGCGTGAGACTTCGGTTATTGTTGTTATCTTTTAATTGTACAAAATTGAATTTACACTAATTTTATTGTTTGACAGTGATAGGGCGCCACCCGGTGATGCCCAAATTAGGTGCCACTCTCTCACATGCTTCTTAATTGAAGGGGTCCCCACTCACCTCATTTGATAGGGTGACGCCCAAATTGAGTGAAACCCGGTGACGCCATTTCATTTTCCAATTTTATTTAGTTTCGATACACTTATTTAGAGAGTCCAAATTTATTTATCATTTTTTAATGCCTTGATGATCAAGAGTAGAGGTGGACAAAAGTGTCGCTCAACTAGGCTGACCTAATCCACCTCATAGACTGAAAAAACAAAAGTCACGGCCCATGATGGTGGAAAACTACTCGGGCGGCCCCTATCCAACATGTGCATCCCTAGCCAGGTCCATCTTGTGGCCAACCCAACCATACCCGATATCCAGCGCTAGTCAAGTAATCTAATTTTTTTTAGAATAGTTCTAACATGAGTTATTAGCGACTTTTTTACTTGTTATTTTAATGAGAAACAACAATAATTTAAAAAAAGTTTCAATAGGTAGACTACACCTTAGTTAACCAAATGAGGAAAATTTCGAAGTTTTTTTACACCATATATCGGATAAAAATCGAACTGATATAATTAGGGTAAAAGAACTCTTACCACTTGAGCTAACTCTTATTCTCTTGAAAAATTCAAAACTTTAATATATCATCGAAGTGATAATTATCATAGAATTTAAAACTGTTTTATGCACTATCACAATTACATTTTATATTTGAATACGTGAAAGTAGAGATGGCAACAAAATCCAGATCCTGCCCAAATCCTACGAACCGGATATAGATCGCAATATTTAAGATCTAGTGGATAAGTATACGGGTATGGAACGTGTGGTCGAAATCCAGATCCTACCCTTGGATCCTTTTTTATTTCATTTTCTTAAACAATATGTTAAGTTAAACAAATAGTAAAACTATATGCTTTGTTTTTCTAATGCTTATTCATAAATCAAACCATGATTTTTTGTAATTAACATTTTTCGGTTAAAAAAAAGATACTTTTTTAGTGTTATTGTTATATCTTAAGATTTTATTTTTATGTTTCTAGAATTTTAGCTTTATTATTTATATTTAATAGAGAAAAATAGTATGCTACGTTGCAATAAAATCCAAAAATTAATATTTTCATATTTTAAGAGAGAGTTTTATTTTACTTTAAAAAAGATAGGCCATATCCTGATCCAGTCCAGATCCGCATGATCCTGCGGATCTGGATATGGATATGAAAATTTCAGATTCTGTAAATATGGATCGGATATAGATCTTATAGGATCCTATACAAATCTTATTCAATGCCATCCCTATGTGGAAGAGCTTAACAACCATCGATCACTTCAATTTTTTTTTATTCTTTTTTAATCAAGAGGATATTCTTAACTCATGAGCTTTCGATCCTAACACAGTTACTCAATTAGTTTTAAAGTCCATGAAAATTCAAAGGGTTGATTACTACGTGGAGCATAGACAGAGCTGTTAATAATATGAGCCGGCTCGTTGAGCCCTCGGAGTGGGCTCGGTCAATCCGAGCTCGAGTTTGATCTGGAGCCGAGCTTGGCTAAACACGAGGGAGCTCGAGCTCAGCAAGGCTTGGCTCGAATGCTCGTTTATAATTCTTTTTGTATAGTCTTTATATTGCAATATTATTTTTATTTCAAATTATATGTTATTTAAACACTTATATAAGTATATTATAATATAATATTTTTAGTATTTTATAATCTTATTTTAAAAAAAAAAATATTTATATTTAGTTGGATGAAAGATGAGAAAGTGAAAATATGTAATGACAAAATGAGATCGTGTATTTCTAATACAACATAAATAAATTAATTTAGATTCTGAATTAATGTTTCGTCACATAACGTAATATGAAAGCCTTTGACGCCGTCTATGGGAATCGAACCCACGGACATGTGCTTAAAAGCCACGCGCTCTATCAACTGTGCTAAGACGGCTGTTTGATTTAATATTGTGTTTTACTCCAAAGAAGATATTATATTAAACTTAAGTGTAACACAACATAAATCTTTAGATTATGAGTATCATCTTTCATGATTCTTACCAACTAAGCTAATTGATTTCATAGAAATTTCATTCATTAAATTCCCCTTTCTCGTTGATTACAAAATAAGAAAAACCTTAATTATATTAAATTGATTTTTAAAGTAGAGAACCAATGTCATTTATATAAGGAACTTTTTACTATTGACGAGAAAGAAGAATTTTGTTGTGTGACGAGGTGGAAGTGAAATAAAAAGGGATGAGGCTTCTAGCATTGTTATTTGGAAATGAAATAAAATGGCGTGATACTTCTAGCATTGTTGTTGTCCTTTAACTGTACATAATGGGATTTACACTAATTTTATTGTTTGATAGTGATAGGATGCCACCCGATGGCGCTCAAATTGGGTGTCACTCTCGCACATGCATTCTTAATTGAAGCGGTCCCCACTCACCCCATGTGAGAGGGTGACGCCCAAATTGAGTGACCCGGTGGCGCCCTTACATTTTCCAATTTTATTTAGTTTCGACATATTTATTTAGAGAGTCCAAATTTATTTATTATTTACTAATGCCTTGGTGGTCAAGTGTAGAGGTGGACAAAAGTGTCGCTCAATTAGCACGACCTGATCCACCTCATAGACCGAAAAAAAATGTCACGACCTATGATGGTGGAAAACTACTCGGGCGGCCGATATCCAACATGTGCATCCCTAGCCAGGCCCATATTGTGGCCAACCCAATCATACCCGATATCCAGCGCTAGTCAAGTAATCTAATTTTTTTTTTAGAGTAATTTTAACATGAATTATTAACGACTTTTTTACATGTTATTTTAATGAGAAAAAGCATTAGTTTAGAAAAAAAGTTCCATAGGTAGGCTACACCTTAGTTAAACAAATGAGGAAAATATCAATGTTTTTTGACACCATATAGCAGATAAATATCGAACTGATATAATTAAGGTAAAAGAACTCTTACGACTTGAGCTAACTCTTATTCTCAAGAAAAATTCAAAGCTTTAATATATCATCCAAGTGATAACTATCATAGAAATTAAAATTGTTTTATGCACTAACACAATGACATTTTATATTTGAATACGTAGAAGTAGGGATGGCAACAAAATCCAGATCTTACTCAGATCCTACGGAGTGGATATGGATCGCAATATTTAAGATCCAGTGGATAATGATATGGGTATGAAACGTGTGGTCGAAATCCATATCCTACCCTTGGATCCATTTTTATTTCATTTTCTTAAACAATATGTTAAGTTAAACAAATAGTAAAACTATATGCTTTATTTTTCTAATGTTTTTTTTATAATCAAACCATGATTTTTTTTATTAACATTTTTCGATTGAAAAAGATACTTTTTTTGTGTTATTGTAACATCATAAGATTTTATTTTTATGTCTTTAGAATTTTAGCTTTATTATTTGTATTTAATAGAGAAAAATAGTATGTTAAGTTGCAATAAAATCCAAAAATCAATATTTTCATATTTTAAGAGAGGGTTTTCTTTTACTATAAAAAAGATAGGATATATCCTGATCCAGCCCAGATCCTGCGGATCCGGATATGGATATGGTAATTTCAGATTTTGTAAATATGGACCGGATATGGATCTTATAGGATCCTATTCAAATCCTATTCAATGCCATCCCTATGTGGAAGAGCTTAACGACCATCGATCACTTCAATTTTTTTTATTCTTTTTAATCAAGTGGATATTCTTAACGCAGGAGCTTTCGATCCTAACACAATTACTCAATTAGTTTTAAAGTCCATGAAAATTCAAAGGGTTGATTACTACGTGTAGCAGAGATAGAGCGGTTAATAATATGAGCCGGCTCATTGAGCTCTCGGAGTGGGCTCGGTTAAACCGAGCTCGAGCTTGAGCTGGAGCCAAGCTTGGCTAAACACGGGGCGAGCCCGAGCTCAGCAAGGCTCGGCTCAAAAGCTCGTTTATAATTCTTTTTATATAATCTTTATATTGTATTATTATTTTTATTTCAAATCTTATCTTTATTAATTCAGAAGACAATACTCAATCCAGGACGTGCCACCTCATTAACTAAGAATTTTTTTTTTAAATTCATGTTATGGTGGGACCCGTTAGTGTGCAAAGGAGTATATTTCTTCAGAATTCCGCCAATACAAATATCCTACAAATTCCGTCATAGAACAAATACTATGAATTAATTTTATACATTCCGAATAAATGAAATTAATGGCATATAAGCGGTATGAATCACAAATCGGAATAAATGAAAATAATACTACGAAATAATTTTATACATTCCGAATAATTTGATAAAACTATATTTATACATATGCAATAAATTTACTAACAACGAGTCCAAAGCGATTATAGCCCAAGCTTTACACTTGGATTTTATTTGTATACGGATTATTAATTTTATTTTAACAATTTGAAATTTTATAATAAATAGGGCATCTTTGAATTTATTAGTTAAAAATAAGAAATATTTAATTATCAAAACAAAATACGAAATATTATTTATCGATCCATGTACTTAATTGTATATGGGTTTACTAGCACACACTAATTTCACCAATAAATCATATAAGCTTTGACATTCTGATGTTACACTAAGTGGTGTTAAAGTAGATTATTAAATTATATTTCTTTATTCGGGGTGTAAAGTTTTTTATGTATGCAAATTTTATTTACAATAGTATATTACGTTATTTCCTCTTAAACTATTGCATTTGAACACGTATTTAAAACAAGTGTAACCATTTTACACTAATAATTACAATAGAAATGCAAAAAAAAAAAAAAACATCCAAAATCATTAATACCGGCCTAAATACATACCCGTGCAATTTTGTACGGGTTTAAACTACTTATATTTTATTTAAACACTTATATAAGTAATTTATAATATAATATTTTTAGTATTTTATAATCTTATTTGTTTTTTAAAAATATTTATATTTAGTTGGATGAAAGATGAGAAAGTGAAAATATGTAATGACAAAATGAGATCGTGTATTTCTAATACAAAATAATAACATTAATTTAGATTCTGAATTAATGTTTCGTCACATTAACGTAATATGAAAGCTTTTGACGCCGTCTGTGGGAATCGAACCCACAACCACATGGTTAAAAGCCAAGCGCTCTGCCGGCTGAGCTGAGACAACTGTTTGATTTAATATTGTGTTTTACTTCAAAGAAGATATTATATTAAACTTAAATGTAACACAACATAAATCTTTAGATTATGAGTATCATCTTTCATGATTCTTACCAACTAAGCTAATTGATTTATTAGAAATTTCATTCATTAAATTCTCCTTTCTCGTTGATTACAAAATAAGAAAAATCTTAATTATATTAAATTGATTTTTTAAGTAGAGAACCAATGTCATTCATATAAGAAACTTTTTACTATTGACGAGAAAGAAGAATTTTGTTGTGTGACGAGGCGGAAGTGAAATAAAAAGGGATGAGGCTTCTAGCATTGTTATTTGGAAGTGAAATAAAATTGCGTGAGACTTCTAGCATTGTTGTTGTCCTTTAATTGTACAAAATGGGATTTACACTAATTTTATTGTTTGACAGTTATAGGGCGCCACCCGGTGACGCCCAAATTAGGTGCCACTCTCTCACATGCATTCTTAATTGAAGGGGTCCCCACTCACCCCATGTGAGAGGGTGATGCCCAAATTGAGTGCAACCCGGTAGTGCCATTTCATTTTCCAATTTTATTTAGTTTCGATACACTTATTTAGAGAGTCCAAATTTATTTACCATTTTTTAGTGCCTTGATGATCAAGAGTAGAGGTGGACAAAAGTGTCGCTCAACTAGCCCGACCTGATCCACCTCGTAGGCTGAAAAAAAAAGTAACGGCCCATGATGGTGGAAAACTACTCGGGCGGCCCCTATCCAACATGTGCATCCCTAGCCAGGTCCATCTTGTGGCCAACCCAACCATATCCGATATCCAGCGCTAGTTAAGTAATCTAATTTTTTTTAGAATAGTTCTAACATGACTTATGAACGACTTTTTTACGTGTTATTTTAATGAGAAACAACAATGATTTAGAAAAAAGTTTCAATAGGTAGACTACACTTTAGTTAACCAAATGAGGAAAATTTCGAAGTTTTTTTACACCATATATCGGATAAATATCGAACTTATATAAATAGGGTAAAAGAACTCTTACCACTTGAGCCAACTCTTATTCTCAAGAAAACTTCAAAGCTTTAATATATCATCGAAGTGATAATTATCATAGAATTTAAAACTGTTTTATGCACTATTACAATGACATTTTATATTTGAATACGTGAAATTAGGGATGGCAAAAAAATCCAGATCCTACGGACCAGATATGGATCGCAATATTTAAGATCCAGTGGATAATTATATGGGTATGGAACGAGTGGTCAAAATCCAGATCCTACCCTTGGATCCTTTTATATTTCATTTTCTTAAACAATATATTAAGTTAAATAAATATTTAAACTATATGCTTTTTTTTTCTAATGCTTTTTCATAAATCAAACCATAATTTTTTGTAATTAATATTTTTCGGTTAAAAAAAAGATACTTTTTTAGTGTTATTGTAATATCATAAGATTTTATTTTTATGTTTTTAGAATTTTAGCTTTATTATTTGTATTTAATAGAGAAAAATAGTATGTTACGTTGCAATAAAATCAAAAAATTAATATTTTCATATTTTAAGAGAGAGTTTTCTTTACTTTAAAAAAGATAGGCTATATCCTGATCCAGTCCAGATCCTACGGTTCCCGATATGGATAAGAAAATTTCAGATTCTGTAAATATGGATCGGATATGGATCTTATAGGATCCTATTCGAATTTTATTCAATGCCATCCCTATGTGGAAGAGCCTAACGACCATTGATCACTTCAATTTTTTTTTATTCTTTTTAATCAAGGGGATATTCTTAACTCAGGAGCTTTCGATCCTAACACAGTTACTCAATTAGTTTTAAAGTCCATGAAAAGTCAAAGGGTTAATTACTACGTGTAGCATAGATAGAGCTGTTAATAATATGAGCCGGCTCGTTGAGCCCTCGGAGTGGGCTCGGTCAAACCGAGCGTGTTTCTAATACAAAATAAATAAATAAATTTAGATTCTGAATTAATGTTTCGTCTCATTAACGTAATATGAAAGCTTTTGAAGCCGTCTGTGGGAATCGAACCCACTAAGCTGAGCTAAGACGGCTGTTTGATTTAATATTGTGTTTTACTCCAAAGAAGATATTATATTAAACATAAGTGTAACACAACATAAATCTTTAGATTATGAGTATCATCTTTCATGATTCTTACCAACTAAGCTAATTGATTTCTTAGAAATTTCATTCATTAAATTCTCGTTTCTCGTTGATTACAAAATAAGAAAAACCTTAATTATATTAAATTGATTTTTAAATTAGAGAACCAATGTCATTCATATAAGGAACTTTTTACTATTGACGAGAAAGAAGAATTTTGTTGTGTGACGAGGCGGAAGTGAAATAAAAAGGGATGAGGCTTCTAGGATTGTTATTTGGAAGTGAAATAAAATGGCGTGATACTTCTAGCATTGTTGTTGTCCTTTAACTGTACATAATGAGATTTACACTAATTTTATTGTTTGATAGTGATAGGGTGCCACTCGATGGCGCTCAAATTGGGTGTCACCCTCTCACATGCATTCTTAATTGAAGAGGTCCCCACTCACCCCATGTGAGAGGGTGATGCCCAAATTGAGTGATCCGGTGGCGCCCTTTCATTTTCCAATTTTATTTAGTCTTGACACATTTATTTAGAGAGTCCAAATTTATTTATCATTTATTAATGCCTTGGTGGTCAAGAGTAGAGGTGGACAAAATTGTCGCTCAACTAGCCCGACCTGATCCACCTCATAGACCGAAAAAAAAAGTCACGGACTATGATGGTGGAAAACTACTCGGGCGGCCCCTATCCAACATGTGCATCCCTAGCCAGGCCCATCTTGTGGCCAACCCAATCATACCCGATATCCAGCGCTAGTCAAGTAATCTAGTTTTTTTTTTAGAATAATTCTAATATGAATTATTAACAACTTTTTTACGTGTTATTTTAATGAGGAAAAGCATTAGTTTAGAAAAAAAGTTTCAATAGGTAGGCTACACCTTAGGTAACCAAATGAGGAAAATTTCGATGTTTTTTTACACTATGTAGCGGATAAATATCGAACTGATATAATTAGGGTAAAAGAACTCTTACCACTTGAGCTAACTCTTATTCTCAAGAAAACTTCAAAGCTTTAATATATCATCGAAGTGATAATTATCATAGAAATTAAAATTGCTTTATGCACTAACACAATGACATTTTATATTTGAATACGTAAAAGTAGGGGTGGCAACGAAATCCAGATCCTACTCATATCCTACGGAGTGGATATGGATCACAATATTTAAGATCCGGTGGATAATGTTATGGGTATGGAACGTGTGGTCGAAATCCATATCCTACCCTTGGATCCATTTTTATTTCATTTTCTTAAACAAAATGTTAAGTTAAACAAATAGTAAAATTATATGCTTTGTTTTTCTAATGTTTTTTTATAATCAAACCATGACTTTTTTTTATTAACATTTTTGGGTTAAAAAAAAGATACTTTTTTAGTGTTATTGTAATATCATAAGATTTTATTTTTATGTCTTTAGAATTTTAGCTTTATTATTTGTATTTAATAGAGAAAAATAGTATGTTAAGTTGCAATAAAATCCAAAAATTAATATTTTCATATTTAAAGAGAGAGTTTTCTTTTACTATAAAAAAGATAGGATATATCCTGATCCAGCCCAGATCCTGCGGATTCGGATATGGATATGGTAATTTCAGATTTTGTAAATATGGACTGGGATATTGATCTTATAGGATCCTATTCATTGCCATCCCTATATGGAAGAGCTTAACGACCATTGATCACTTCAATTTTTTTTTATTCTTTTTAATCAAGGAGATATTCTTAACTCAGGAGCTTTCGATCCTAACACAATTACTCAATTAGTTTTAATGTCCATGAAAATTCAAAGGGTTGATTACTATGTGTAGCAGAGATAGAGCTGATAATAATATGAGCCGGGTCGTTGAGCCCTCGGTGTGGGCTCGGTCAAACCGAGCTCGAGCTTGAGCTGGAGCCAAGCTTGGCTAAACACGGAGCGAGCCCGAGCTTAGCAAGGCTCGGCTCGAAATCTCGTTTATAATTCTTTTTGTATAATCTTTATATTGTAATATTATTTTTATTTCAAATTATATTTTATTTAAACATTTATATATGTATATTATAATATAATTTTTTTAGTATTTTATAATCTTATTTGTTTTTTTAAAATAATTATATTTAGTTGGATGAAAGATGAGAAAGTGAAAATATGTAATGACAAAATGAGATCGTACAAAATAAATAAATTAATTTAGATTCTGAATTAGTGTTTCGTCACATTAACGTAATATGAAAGATTTTGACGCTGTCTGTGGGAATCGAACCTGCGGCCACATGGTTAAAAGCCATGCGCTCTACCAGCTGAGCTAAGAAACTGTTTGATTTAATATTGTGTTTTACTTCAAAGAAGATATTATATTAAACTTAAGTTTAACACAATATAAATCTTTGGATTATGAGTATCATCTTTCATTATTCTTACCAACTAAGCTAATTGATTTCTTAGAAATTTCATTCATTAAATTCTCCTTTCTCGTTGATTACAAAATAAGAAAAACCTTAATTATATTAAATTGCTTTTTAAAGTAGAGAACCATTGCCATTTATATAAGGAACTTTTTACTATTGACGAGAAAGAAGAATTTTGTTGTGTGACGAGGCGGAAGTGAAATAAAATGGGTTGAGGCTTCTAGCATTGTTATTTGGAAGTGAAATAAAATGGCGTGATACTTCTAGCATTGTTGTTGTCCTTTAAATGTACATAATGGGATTTACACTAATTTTATTGTTTGATAGTGATAGGGTGCCACCCGATGGCGCTCAAACTGGGTGCCACCCTCTCACATGCATTCTTAATTGAAGAGGTCCCCACTCACCCCATGTGAGAGGGTGACGTCCAAATTGAGTGACACCCGGTGACGCTCTTTTATTTTACAATTTTATTTAGTTTCGACACATTTATTTAGAAAGTTCAAATTTATTTATCGTTTATTAATGCCTTGGTGGTCAAGAGTAGAGGTGGACAAAAGTGTCGCTCAACTAGCCCGACCTGATCCACCTCATAGACCGAAAAAAAAAGTCACGGCCTATAATGGTGGAAAAGTACTTTGGCGGCCCCTATCCAACATGTGCATCCCTAGCCAGGCCCATCTTGTGGCCAACCCAATCATACCCGATATCAAGCGCTAGTCAAGTAATCTAATTTTTTTTTTTTAGAATAATTCTAACATGAATTATTAAGGACTTTTTTACGTGTTATTTTAATGATAAAAAGCATTAGTTTAGAAAAAAGTTTCAATCGGTAGGCTACACCTTAGTTAACCAAATGAGGAAAATTTCGATGTTTTTTTACACTATGTAGCGGATAAATATCGAACTGATATAATTAGGGTAAAAGAACTCTTACCACTTGAGCTAACTCTTATTCTCAAGAAAACTTCAAAACTTTAATATATCATCGAAGTGATAATTATCATATAAATTAAAAAAGTTTTATGCACTAACACAATGACATTTTATATTTGAATACGTAGAAGTAGGGATGGCAACAAAATCCAGATCCTACTCAGATCCTACGGAGTGGATATGGATCGCAATATTTAAGATCCCGTGGATAATGATATGGGTATGGAATGTGTGGTCGAAATCCAGATCCTACCCTTGTATCCAATTTTATTTCATTTGCCTAAACAAAATGTTAAGTTAAACAAATAGTAAAACTATATGCTTTGTTTTTCTAATGGTTTTTTATAATCAAACCATGACTTTTTTTTATTAACATTTTTCGGTTAAAAAAAGATACTTTTTTAGTGTTATTGTAATATCATAAGATTTTATTTTTATGTCTTTAGAATTTTAGCTTTATTATTTGTATTTAATAGAGAAAAATAGTATGTTAAGTTGCAATAAAATCCAAAAATTAATATTTTCATATTTTAAGAGAGAGTTTTCATTTACTATAAAAAAGATAGGATATATCCTGATCCAGCCCAGATCCTGCAGATTTCGATATGGATATGGTACTTTCATATTTTGTAAATATGGACCGGATATGGATCTTATAGGATCCTATTCAATGTCACCCCTATGTGGAAGAGTTTAACGACCATTGATCACTTCAATTTTTTTATATTCTTTTTAATCAAGGGGATATTCTTAACTCAGGCGCTTTCGATCCTAACACAATTACTTAATTAGTTTTAAAGTCCATGAAAATTCAAAGGGTTGATTACTACGTGTAGCAGAGATAGAGCTGATAATAATATGAGCGGGCTCGTTGAGCCCTCGGAGTGGGCTCGGTCAAACCGAGCTCGAGCTTGAGCTGGACCCAAGCTTGGCTAAACACGGGGCGAGCCCGAGCTCAGCAAGGCTCGGCTCGAAAGCTCGTTTATAATTCTTTTTGTATAATTGTAACACCCCCATACTCCAAGTGCCTTACCAGGACCACTCAGGTATAAGGATACTACCATCTCGGTTGCCCGAGGTACTGAATATCATAAGACAATAAAGAAACGTACTTTTAAAGTAATTATAGATTAAGTGATTACATGTTATAACCAAAACTAATAAAAGGAATTACAAGCTTATCATACGGTTTACAACTAAACTATCAAAGCTACTAGACTTCGTCTGACACAGCGGAAGACTTCTAACAGCCACGTGATGACTCATCCCAGCTATCCCATACGCGTCATATCATACCTGCTCAATAACTGCTCACCACCCCCGAATGGATCACCACAGCTTTTAAAACAATTAAACGGGGTCAAGATTAATCACACAATTCAATACATATATCAACAATAAGATAAACAGACATGCTTAATCACACACACACACACACACACCACCAATCAATTCCCATCATCTCGAGATCGATCGTCCACTTTGGACCACCACCGCCCGGGGGGGACCGCAGCCGTTCCCACCTAAGCCCCGCTCATCATACCGAGCGATAACCCTGTCCCATTAATGTGCACATCCCCTTTCGTGGCGGGTTCCACGAAGGGCGAAACTAGGGCGTGAAGTCACTCCCGCAAGTGACCCCACTCAGCCGAGAACGCATCTCGAGAGCCATAGAAACCAATCACAATCACAATCACAATCACAATCATCATATCAACAACTAACTACAAAGACATCATCAATATCCCATTATGGGACTAATACCGAGTAGGGAATCCTACCCGGAAAGCACAACACGCAGACGGTATCTACAAATTGTATCAAAACGGCTCCTCTACGAATTCTCCTCCTACCATACAACACATAGATGCTACCATTCAAATACTACTCATAAAAACCCCCAATTCCTAAATTAGGGTTTCATCAATCTTAACAAAACATTATAGAAATTATATTAAAAGTTTACCCTCGACGCAAGGAATCCAACGACACGAACTACGATACGAACTGACCGTCTGAACTCCGGGAATTGTCAAGAACGCGATTAGGAAGAAGAACTAGTTGCTTTCTCTCTTAAACAGGTTTTAGGTTTGTAAAAAGTGATTTAAAACAATTACGAATATGTTTAAATACCTTAATCGCGTAATTAACAAAACCCGAGAAAACTCCCCCGTAAAACCGGACACTCGATCGAGTACCCAAGGCACTCGATCGAGTACCCCCCTACTCGATCGAGTGCCCCAGCTACTCGATCGAGTACCCAACAGGTCAGAAACTATGTTATTCCGCAACTTGCCCATACTCGACAGAGTAAGGGCTACTCGATAGAGTACCCAAAGACTCATAAATACGGAGTATTACAGTCTTCCCTCCTTAAAAGGAACTTCGTCCCCGAAGTTCAACCCATACATAAAAACAACCATACAGACTCGACCAAGACACAACAACTTAGCTAAGGACTCAAGAACTCGACCGAACATAGAGCATGAACCCTTAACACCCACTCCACCAACTATGTTTACTTCCACAACATGACTCACTATACCGTATCCACCACATATATATCTCTCACGACACCAACTCCATACATAACCAACTACCATCCTCTAACGCTGCTAGCTCCATAATATCATCCACTATCAAATCCAAAATCAAGACACTCATAGACATCAAACGGAATGTTACATTCTACCACCCTTAAAAGGAACTTCGTCCTCGAAGTTTACTCACACTCATAATCTCATCATCCAACTGTCAATACTATCGAAGTATTCTCGCATTCCTAACATCAAACTACTACAAGCACGTCCGTGACCTTTAACACTATCAACCACAACATATACAAATCCGTATCTTATGCTACACCAACACTCTACTTCCAAATATACTACCATATGAACAACCATCAAAATCTCTTTTATCGCATCCTACTCCTCTTAAGATAAATGTTACGTCCTCGTAACCTACTAATACTATATCCTTAGTTATATCTTCTCATTATTCTCATCATCATCACATGACATAGATAACCACCTATACTCTAAACACTCGCCATGCATGTATCCAAGGCTCTCTTACTTAAACAATTCTCATACTTCAATTCACTCGTCACACCACCTAACCTATACCTCAATGTCTTTATCTTAACCCAAAACTTCAACTTTTCCACATTACCGCAACATGACATACCTTTCTATATAAACTATATGAAACTCCCATCATCAAAAGCATAACTCACGATCCACACTTGTTACGTGCACTCATTCCAGATCCTCAAGTTCTTTCCTTCATTACTGCAAAACTCATACATAACTTAATATGACACTAATTCCCCCAACACCCTACACTCACTGTCCCAACAAAAGATTATGAACTACCTGCCGCTTTCAGATCATTACAACACATGTTCCACGAATCATTTTCCATTACCATGTCTACTAAAGCCTTATCTAGAACAAGATCAAAATTACTGTAACAACCTCTCACAACCGTGTCCCATCAATAGAACATCACTATACCATGACAACAACGAAAACATATTCAACTCTATTTCATATCATACTCTACCTCATTCTTAACTTAACCTGGTAAAGAAAACATCAATAAGCAAGACAACTGTCTATCAGCACAAACTGACACTCGCAGAGAGCAATATCAAACAAAACAACAATCTATGTATAACTGGTATGTACTTTCGAAACCCGAATCATAATCATCCCGCCTACTCCACCACAACCGGTGACGGCATCACAACACCGCCACCAACAGCCACACCGTAGTGCGAAAATACCCGCATCACAAAGACAATGTACCGTACCGGATCACCACCCGAGGCACCATAACCACACCGATAGACATCACAACCGCATACAATTCCCATAAATACGACTCAAAGATAACTTCTCGGACAAGAAAAACTTGCTCAAATCCACTTTATTAAATCACCACGCAACATATTATATGGATAAACAGATAAGCATCTCATGAACATCCTCTCTGCCATTTCCCGGAATACACATGTGTTATCAATACACATAAAATTATAATTAGCCATGTCAAATCAATCAAGTTATTACCTTTTTGGATATCATTCAATTAAATTACCGTGTCCAACATATATATTACAGAACATTCATAAAACAACTTTATAATTATCACACCATACCACTTCTTGTGAGGTCAGAACCTCACACAAACATTTACACATATCATAGACCCGTAATCACGACCAACTAGTCAATCCTGACCACGTAAGTTACCACTCGATAAAGGTTACCTGTCGCCCGAGTTTAACTCATATGCCCCTCATAACATATTCCCCCATTCGCACAACCATCACTTCCTGCCAAATATAACCATACCTTTACTATTCAACTATTAGCATCCGCCTCATCTAACCACGTCTTATACCCTCTCACAATCATACACAACAATCAGGTCCCTACCAAATCAACCTCTTTAGGATTGCTACCTTTCTAATATACCATCACTCTTAACCACTAGTGACAACACCACAATACCACCACTGCTCGTATATCAAATCTCTTACACTCATATCAAAATAACACGGTTTTTCTCCTATCTTTGGTTATCATTCCAAATAACGAACATCAAACTCATCCACAAAATTACCTCAACATTATTCCCAATATTATCTTATTTGTGTTGTCATCCAACTCTCCACCAAATACCTCGTATCGTGCCAATACTCCACCAACTTCTTGCTCCCTTAATTCCTCGAAACTCATTATCAATCATGTTGTCCTGAAACTCCTATATAACCTTTAGCTAACATCCTCGTGACGCTATCACACATTTCAATGATTCCTTACCTTTATATCACATAACTCCGGTGAATATTTTCCTCAGCTTACTTTTGTCCTTCTTTTCTCTTTACACTCAATAATACCAATTAATAGTTCAACTCCTTATTTCTTCTAGCTAACTCTTTAGAAATCCAGTTACCCCTTCGTTGCTCCAAAACTCAAATTCCATTATTTTCTACCGACATCATCTCACTCTTTCTTACCATGGATCTTCTCTTATTATGCTATCACTCATACTTGCCACTAATCTATCCATAGAACCAACGTTTAATGTTCAAACAATTGCATCTCCCTTTTTACATCTCTAGAAATCAGAATTCATTTAATACCGTTAATTACCCAAGGAACTCACACAGTAGTTTCATCCTTTAATAAACCAAACCTCCCAAACTCACTCACTGTCTACAAATACACCTCGCGACATGTCTCCACAAAGTTCACTATATATTACTCTTCTCAACCCCTTTAAACGAACTTTCACTACATGAATCCATAACCCACACGACTCCTAACCATTTCCCTCCTTAACTCTTTACACATCTCAAGGTGCCACTATCCACATTCTTACTTTCAATCTTTTCATTCTCACGTTCATTATACTCACATCATCCCTTGTCTATATTCACTTATTTTCACATTACTCAACACACAATCATATCACTCATCCCGTCTCGCAAAACGTGCGCCATGCCTCAATAAACTATACCAATCTTCCTTTTCTTTTTCCACCATCTATCATAATCACATATAACTCATGTCCTCCCCACCGAACTCATACTCGTCATAGTGCCACTCTTTACATCATAAGATTGGGTAACTTACGCTTCAGGACCAACACATACGTAAAACAATGCATAAAGAAGTAATACAACACCTTTGAATTAAACATAATATGCAACGAATGTCAAAAGACAAACATATGACCCGAAATACGCATATGACCTGCACAGACCCCACTCGATCGAGTACCAGAACCTACTCGATCGAGTTGAGGCTACTCGATCGAGCGCCCAACATGCTCGATCGAGTGCCCCGACTCCAGAACCCAAACAGACCTTCTGATCTCTGACTTACTCGACCGAGTAGCCCGGCTACTCGATCGAGTGACCCCATACTCGATCGAGTGCCCGAGGTACTCGATCGAGTGCCCAAAAACACGATTCTGGTCAACATAACGATAAGTACCCACTCGATCGAATCAAACCCACTCGATCGAGTCATGCAGACTCGCGAATACTACCCAAATGTTATCTCACCTATCCTAACGTACTATGCATTCATTATTATTTCAACATTATGATTACAACTACGCATTCAAATCTGCGCGACTCCTCATACAATTAACAAAATAATCTACTTCGTGTTATCAAGTGCCACGTTATAAACAACCATCATGCTTTTCATCCAATTCGTCATATAAAACACATATCATTGAACCTCTATTCTTCATGTTACCACTTACCAAAAGTCAAACATTACCATCTATCATGCTCATATAACATTCAACTTTCAATCATGTATTACCCGCATGTTTTAAATTTTCACAACTTTTCAGAACACAAACCACACCCATACACTACAAATCCTATTTCCATGTTGCTAATACAACAACATTACAAATCCACTTCATCACACATCATCATATACGAACTACTTTCTTTTTCTACCATATCATTCATCATTCTCATATACTTTTCCAACGATTCCAACCAACATGTCAACCAACTATCATGCAACATGCTTTCAACAAACCATATACAGCACAATTAACGTACACGTCGCACATATACACACGGACTCCACGTTCCCATACCATGTGACTGGCTTAAGTATCATGGGGCCAAGATTTTGAAGTGAGGGCGCCTACTCACCCAAAACCTAGCATCAGCTGGGGCTCCCATTACACATACACCAGGTTCATTTTATTAGACTCCCTATGTTCATTATGTTCATTTGTTACAGGTTCCAAAATCGTCGCTCTGATACCATTTGTAACACCCCCATACTCCAAGTGCCTTACCAGGACCACTCAGGTATATGGATACTACCATCTCGGTTGCCCGAGGTACTGAATATCATAAGACAATAAAGAAACGTACTTTTAAAGTAATTATAGATTAAGTGATTACATGTTATAACCAAAACTAATAAAAGGAATTACAAGCTTATCATACGGTTTACAACTAAACTATCAAAGCTACTAGACTTCGTCTGACACAGCGGAAGACTTCTAACAGCCACGTGATGACTCATCCCAGCTATCCCATACGCGTCATATCATACCTGCTCAATAACTGCTCACCACCCCGAATGGATCACCACGCTTTTAAAACATTTAAACGGGTCGAGACTAATCACACAATTCAATACATATATCAACAATAAGATAAACAGACAGCTTAACTGTCACACACACACACACACACCACCAATCAATTCCCATCATCTCGATCGATGGTCCACTGGACCAGCCACGCCATGGGGGACCGCACCGTTCCCACCTAAGCCCCGCTCATCATACCGAGCGATAACCCTGTCCCATTAATGTGCACATCCCCTTTCGTGGCGGGTTCCACGAAGGGCGAAACTAGGGCGTGAAGTCACTCCCGCAAGTGACCCCACTCAGGCGAGAACGCATCTCGAGAGCCATAGAAACCAATCACAATCACAATCACAATCACAATCATCATATCAACAACTAAGTACAGCACATCATCAATATCCCATTATGGGACTAATACTGAGTAGGGAATCCTACCGGAAAGCACAACACGCAGACGGGATCTACAAATTTGTATCAAAACGGCTCCTCTACGAATTCTCCTCCTACCATACAACACATAGATGCTACCATTCAAATACTACTCATAAAAACCCCCAATTCCTAAATTAGGGTTTCATCAATCTTAACAAAACATTATAGAAATTATATTAAAAGCTTACCCTCGACGCAAGGAATCCAACGACATGAACTACGATACGAACTGACCGTCTGAACTCCGGGAATTGTCAAGAACGCGATTAGGAAGAAGAACTAGTTGCTTTCTCTCTTAAACAGGTTTTAGGTTTTGTAAAAAGTGATTTAAAACAATTACGAATATGTTTAAATACCTTAATCGCGTAATTAACAAAACCCGAGAAAACTCCCCTGTAAAACCGGACACTCGATCGAGTACCCAAGGCACTCGATCGAGTACCCCCCTACTCGATCGAGTGCCCCAGCTACTCGATCGAGTACCCAACAGGTCAGAAACTATGTTATTCCGCAACTTGCCCATACTCGACAGAGTAAGGGCTACTCGATAGAGTACCCAAAGACTCATAAATACGGAGTATTACAATAATCTTTATATTGTAATATTATTTTTATTTCAAATTATATTTTATTTAAACATTTATATAAGTATTTTATAATATAATATTTTTAGTATTTTATAATCTTACTTGTTTTTTAAAAATATTTATATTTAGTTGGATGAAAGATGAGAAAGTTAAAATATGTAATGACAAAATGAGATCGTGTATTTCTAATACAAAATAAATAAATTAATTTAGATTCTGAATTAGTGTTTCGTCACATTAACGTAATATGAAAGCTTTTGACGCCATCTGTGGGAATCGAACCCACGGCCTATGGTTAAAAGCCATGCGCTCTACCAGCTGAGCTAAGATGGCTGTTTGATTTAATATTATGTTTTACTTCAAAGAAGATATTATATTAAACTTAAGTGTAACACAATATAAATCTTTAGATTATGAGTATCATCTTTCATGATTCTTACCAACTAAGCTAATTGATTTCTTAGAAATTTCATTCATTAAATTCTCCTTTCTCGTTGATTACAAAATAAGAAAAACCTTAATTATATTAAATTAATTTTTAAAGTAAAGAACCAATGTCATTCATATAAGGAACTTTTTATTATTGACGAGAAAGAAGAATTTTGTTGTGTGATGAGGCGGAAGTGAAATAAAAATGGATGAGGCTTCTAGCATTATTATTTGGAAGTGAATTAAATTGGCGTGATACTTCTAGCATTGTTGTTGTCCTTTAGTTGTACATAATGGGATTTACAATAATTTTATTGTTTGATAGTGGTAGGGTGTCACCCGATGGCGCGCAATCTGGGTGACACCCTGTCACATGCATTCTTAATTGAAGGGGTCCCCACTCACCCCATGTGAGAGGGTGACGCCCAAATTGAGTAACACCCGGTGACGCCCTTTCATTTTCCAATTTTATTTAGTTTCGACACATTTATTTAGAAAGTTCAAATTTATTTATCATTTATTAATGCCTTGGTGGTCAAGAGTAGAGGTGGACAAAAGTGTCGCTCAACTAGCCCGACCTGATTCACCTCATAGACCGAAAAAAAAAAGTCACGGCCTATGATGGTGGAAAACTTCCCGGGCGGCCCCTATCCAACATGTGCATCCCTAGCCAGACCCATCTTGTGGCCAACCCAATCATACCTGATATCCAGCGCTAGTCAAGTAATCTAATTTTTTTTTTATAATAATTCTAACATGAATTATTAACGACTTTTTTACGTGTTATTTTAATGAGAAAAAGCATTAATTTAGAAAAACATTTCAATAGGTTGGCTATACCTTAGTTAACCAAATGAGGGAAATTTTGATGTTTTTTGACACCATATAGCGGATAAATATCGAACTGATATATTAGGGTAAAAGAACTCTTCCCACTTGAGCTAACTCTTATTCTCAAGAAAACATCAAAGCTTTAATATATCATCGAAGTGATAATTATCATAGAAATTAAAATTGTTTTATGCACTAACACAATGACATTTTATATTTGAATACGTAGAAGTAGGGATGACAACAAAATCCAGATCCTAGTCAGATCCTACGGAGTGGATATGGATCGCAATATTTAAGATCCAGTGGATAATGATATGGGTATGGAACGTGTGGTCGAATTCAGATCCTACCCTTGTATCCATTTTTATTTCATTTTCTTAAACAAAATGTTAAGTTAAACTAATAGTAAAACTATATGCTTTGTTTTTCTAATGTTTGTTTACAATCAAACCATGACTTTTTTTTTATTAACATTTTTCGGTTAAAAAAAGATACTCTTTTAGTGTTATTGTAATATCATAAGATTTTATTTTTATGTCTTTAGAATTTTAGCTTTATTATTTGTATTTAATAGAGAAAAATAGTATGTTAAGTTGCAATAAAATCCAAAAATTAATATTTTCATATTTTAAGAGAGAGTTTTCTTTTACTATAAAAAAGATAGGATATATCCTGATCCAGCCCAGATCCTGCGGATTCGGATATGGATATGGTAATTTCAGATTTTGTAAATATGGATCGGATATGGATCTTATAGGATCCTATTCAAATCCTATTCAATGCCATCCCTATGTGGAAGAGCTTAACGACCATTGATCACTTCAATTTTTTTTTATTCTTTTTAATCAAGGGGATATTCTTAACTCAGGAGCTTTCGATCCTAACACAATTACTCAATTAGTTTTAAAGTCCATGAAAATTCAAAGGGTTGATTACTACGTGTAGCAGAGATAGAGCTGATAATAATATGAGCCGGCTCGTTGAGCCCTCGGAGTGGGCTCGGTCAAACCGAGCTCGAGCTTGAGCTGGACCCAAGCTTGGCTAAACACGGGGCGAGCCCGAGCTCAGCAAGGCTCGGCTCGAAAACTCGTTTATAATTCTTTTTGTATAATCTTTATATTGTAATATTATTTTTATTTCAAATTATATTTTATTTAAACATTTATATAAGTATATTATAATATAATATTTTTAGTATTTTATAATCTTATTTATTTTTTAAAAATATTTATATTTAGTTAGATGAAAGATGAGAAAGTGAAAATATGTAATGACAAAATGAGATCGTGTATTTCTAATACAAAATAAATAAATTAATTTAGATTCTGAAATAGTGTTTCGTCACATTAACGTAATATGAAAGCTTTTGACGCCGTCTGTGGGAATCGAACCCACGGCCACATGGTTAAAAGCCATGCGCTCTACCAGCTGAGCTAAGACGGCTGTTTGATTTAATATTGTGTTTTACTTCAAAGAAGATATTATATTAAACTTAAGTGTAACACAATATAAATCTTTGGATTATGAGTGTCATCTTTCATGATTCTTGTAACACCCCCATACTCCAATTGCCTTACCAGGACCACTCAGGTATAAAGCTGTTACCATCTCGGTTCCCCGAGGCAATGATAATCATAAGACAATGACGAAACAACATTTAAATAGTATAAGTTTAGTGAAAGAATACAATCCAAAACCAAATGCTCAAAATACGGGTTACATGTTCTCCAAAACAACTGTCTAATCAACTAAATAAAAATGTCTGACAACTACTAAAGCTACAGCGGAAGACTCTATCATCTGAAGGTGACACATTCCAGCTGGCCCATGTATCTCGACTCATACCTGCTCAACAATTGCTCACCATCTCCGAATGGATCACCACAGTTTTTAAAACAATAAACGGGGTCAGTACTAACCACACAATTTATAAAACTCAACAATACAACAAACAACACAGCTCAATTGTCACAGATGTACTCCGAACTCAATCACCAACTCCACAATGCTGACTACACACTAAAGTGTGTAGCCTTGCCAGAGGACCCATCGCAACAGGTTACTCCTCGCCGCCAGTGGGGGGACCGCGGCTGTTCCTACCTAAGCCCCGCTCATCTCCGTCGAGCGATAAACCCAAATCCATTAATGTGCACATCCCTTCTGTGGCCGGTTCCACAGAAGGCGAATAATGGGCGTGAAGCCACTCCCGCAAGTGACTCCACTCAGCCAGGGACGCACCCCGAAGAACACAGACAGATACAATCAATCACAACTACTAAACAGCAATCAGAACCAACAACCGTCACAATACTCGTATGATAACAATCAACAACCACAAATCACCACCAAAACATTGTGGGACTAATACTGAGTAGGGAAACCCTACCTGGAAAGCAACACAGTCAGACGATCTCAATAGCTGTTATCAAAAGGCCTCCTCTACGAATCCTCCTCCTAACATAACATCACATATATCACTAACCACACAAAACTAACACAAATCCCCAATTCCCAAAATTAGGGTTTAACGAAACTTAATTAAATATAACAAATTCGGTACGTAGATCTTACCCTTGACGCAAGAATCACAAAGATGTAAAGAAAGGTGAATTCCGACCTTCCAAGCGCTGGGATTTGTCAATAATGCGATGAATGCGAAGTACGTAGGTTGAAATCTCTTTTTTCAAAGTAATTAGGATTGTTAAGCGTATTATGAAAGTGACGGAAGTGTTTATATATTAATTCGCATTATTAACAAAACCCGACAAAACATTACTCGCAAACCGGGCTACTCGATCGAGTAACTGACGTACTCGATCGAGTGCCGCCTACTCGATCGAGTACCAAGGCTACTCGATCGAGTACCCTACATGTCAGAAACTATTTTAAATCGCAAAACACCCTTACTCGACAGAGTAAGGCCCACTCGATAGAGTACCCTGAGACTCATAAAACCATAGTATTACAGTCTTCCCTCCTTAAAAAGAACTTCGTCACCGAAGTTTAAACCACAACAAAACAAAGACATACTACCACACTTCCGACACAAAAACTAAAACAAAACTCAACATAAAAACTTGCTACTAACCAAACTTAACCCGACTCAACCCCAACAAAACATACTGACACATACCGACACAACACCAAAAATGGTATAAAAACTCTTAAAAACTCTTTGCGATCATCTCCTACCCCCCTAAAAGAAACAAGGTTACGTCCCCGTAACCATACATACCTGATCAAAAAGGAAAGGGTAACGCGCTCTCATGGCCTCCTCTGCCTCCCATGTAGCTTCCTCAGTCTCGTGATTAGACCAAAGGATCTTGAGCAAAACTGTCTCACCACTCCTAGTCTTCCTAACCTTCCGGTCAAGAATCTTTTAGGCACCTCAAGATAAGACAAGGACTCATCTAGTTCTAGGCTCTCTGCCTCTAACACATGTGATGGATCACTCACATACTTGCGCAACTGGGACACATGAAACACATTATGCACCCTCTCCAACGCATCTGGTAAAGCCAAACGATAAGCAACCTCTCCAACCCGTTCTAAGATCTCATAAGGCCCGATGAATTTCTGACTCAGCTTGCCTTTCTTCCCAAATCTCATAACCCCACGCATAGGAGACACTTTCAGAAGGACCTTGTCCCCAACCTGAAACTTTATATCCCGGCGATGTAGATCTGCATAACTCTTTTGTCTATCCTGAGCTGCTCTCATCCTTTCCCTGATCATCTTAATCTGCTCAACCATCTCATGTACCATGTCCGTTCCTAGAACCACTGCCTCAGCACTGTCGTCTCAACAAATCAGACTCCTACATCTCCTCCCATATAAGGCCTCAAACGGTGCCATACCAATACTAGAGTGATAGATGTTGTTGTAAGAAAACTCAATCAAATCTAGCCTCTGTTCCCAGCTACCACCAAAGTCCATCACACAAGTTCGCAACATATCCTCAATAGTCTTGATTGTTCTCTCAGTCTGACCGTCTGTCGCAGGATGAAATGTTGTACTCATCTTCAAAGTTGTTCCCAAAGATTCCTGCAACTCTTTCCAAAACTTTGAGATAAACCTCGCATCTCTGTCCGATACTATGTCCTTAGGGACTCCATGCAATCTCAACACATGCCTCCGATAAGCCATAGCTAATTGTGCCTTAGTCCATGTATCTTTCATTGGCACAAAATGAGCTGACTTGGTCAGTCGATCCACTATTACCCATATCATGTTGTTACCCTGTTGACTCTTCGGCAAACCCACAATAAAATCCATAGAAATGGATTCCCACTTCCACTCAGGTACCTCTAAAGACTGAATCTTACCTTGTGGTCGTCGCTGTTCCCCTTTAACTCTCTGGCATGTCAAACAACGGGCCATAAACTCAGCTGTCTCTTTCTTCAGCCCAGGCCACCAGAACGTGTTCTTTAAATCCTTGTATAGCTTATCACCACCTGGATGTACTGAATATGGTGTACAATGTGCCTCTGTCATGATTGTCTTTTTCAGCTCCTCATCATTAGGGACACACCACCTCCCATCAAACCTTAAACTACCATCTGAATGAATAGAGAATCTGGACATTGTCCCTTTCTCTATTCCAGCTCTCCACTCTACCATCTTAGGATCCAACGCCTGTTTACCTTGAATATCATCATAAAGATCAGGCTGTACTGTCAAATCTCCCATGGCATCCCCTCTCTGCATCATATGTATCCCAAACTTCCCCACCTCATCTCTCAACCTCATCAAAGATAAAGTTGTACACAAAGAATGTACATTCTTCCTACTCAAAGCATTTGCAACAACATTGGCTTTCCCTTCATGGTAGATAATATCCATGTCATAATCGCCAATCAGCTCCATCCACCTCCTCTGTCTTATGTTCAACTCCTTTTGAGTGAAGATGTACTTGAGACTCTTGTGATCAGAAAATACCTTAAAGGTCACCCCATAAAGGTAATGTATCCAAATCTTGAGAGCAAACACCACTGCACCCAACTCTAGATCATGTGTAGGATAATTCTCCTCATAAGGCTTCAATTTCCTAGAAGCATAGGCAATCACTTTACCGTTCTGCATCAACACACATCCCAACCCATTCTTTGAGGCGTCTGTATAAACCTCAAAGTTCTCAATCCCTTCAGGCAATGCTAAGATAGGAGCTGTGGTCAAACGCTCCTTTAATGTTTGGAACGCCATCTCACAACTCTCATCCAAACGAAACCTGTTCTCTTTCCTCATCAAAGCTGTCATAGGTCTAGCGATCTTGGAGAAATCCTTCACGAACCGTCTGTAATATCCAGCTAAACCCAAGAAACTCCTGATCTCAGCAACATTCTTTGGTGCTTCCCACTTTGTCATTGCCTCAATCTTTGCCGGATCCGCAGCTACCCCATCCTTAGAGATCACATGCCCCAGAAAAGCAACTTTATCTAACCAGAACTCACACTTGGACAGCTTAACATATAGCTCGTGCTCCCTCAAGGTCTGCAACACAACCCTCAGATGCTCCTCGTGCTCCTCCTTAGTCTTGGAATAGACTAAGATGTCATCTATAAACATCACCACAAACTTGTCCAAAAACTGTCTGAAGATTCTGTTCATCAAATCCATAAACACAGCCGGTGCATTAGATAACCCAAAAGGCATCACCACATACTCATAATGGCCATACCTCGACGTGAAAGCTGTCTACGGTATGTCCACCTCTTTAATCTTCACCTAATGGTACCCCGACCTCAAATCAATCTTGGAAAAGACTGATGCACCACTCAACTGATCAAACAGGTCGTCTATCCTTGGCAAAGGATACTTGTTCTTCACCGTCACTCGGTTCAGCTCCCTGTAATCTATACACAATCTCAAGATCCCATCTTTCTTCTTCACAAAAAGAACCGATGCTCCCCACGGTGATACACTAGGTCTAATGTATCCCTTCTCTATCATATCATCTAACTGTTTCCTGAGCTCTTCCATCTCTTTAGGACCCATCCGGTACGGTGCCTTAGAGATTGGCCCCGTCTCCGGTTTCAACTCAACTGTGAAATCTATCTCCCTCTTCGGTGGCAACCCCGGAATATCCTCTGGAAAGACATCTGCAAACGCACCCACCACCGGTATCTGCTCAACTGTCGGACTCTCTATCCGGTCATCTCTCACATGGCACAAGATCAAAGGGCATCCCTTCCTCAGATAGGACTTCAGGGTTACACCTGCAATCAACTTAACTTTGGGTTTGACCACAAACCCACGATAAGACACACTAATACCCTTAGGACCTCTCAAAGACACTTTCTTTTGATGACAGTCTATCTTAGCTTTGTACTTCCCCAACCAATCCATCCCGACTATAATCTCAAAACCGTCTAAAGGAAACTCTAGCAAGTCCACTGGTAGGTCAACTCGCCCAACTATCATAGATACATCTCTATACAACCTCCCACATGATACAGACTCACCCGAAGGTATAAAAACTTTCTCACTTACAGACTCATATACCCTAAGACCCAACCGTTTAACATGACTCGAAGATACAAATGACTGAGACGCCCCCGAATCAAACAAAACAAAGGTATGAATACCGTTAACAAGAAAAGTACCAGTGATAACATGTGCGTCGTCCTCAGCTGCTTTCTTGTCCATCATAAACAGCTTTCCACTGGTCTTCTGTCCACCTCCCTGGACAGTACTGGCTAAAGTGGTCGGCTTAGCACCCGACCCCTGATTGTTGTTGTTGTTCGTAGCTGGTTTCTGATAAGAATTACCGCCATTGTGGTTACCTCCCCCCTGGTTGCTCTGACCTCCCCGGTTAGACCATGACCCAGTCGGTCTGTTACTCGCATAACTCTGTGTCGGCCCCTGAGAATAGCTCCCCTAAGCCGATCTCTGAAAAGCTCTAGGTACACTCGTGCACTCATGTCTCTTGTGGCCTATACCGCCACAGCCAAAGCAGGTCATCCCCCAACTACCACTACCGCTCCCTCAGCCACGCCCAAAGGAAACCCCAGCACTGAACCCCGAGCCAGGAGAAAACGCTCTAGCCTGACTGTGGTTGCCTTTCTTGTAGTTAGATTGGCCACCAACCTTACTCTCAGCCTTCCTTTTCTCACTACCTCTCTCTCGGGCCATCTCCACCAACCTCTCAGCTCTCCCAGCCCTCTCATAAGCTTCCTTAACATCGGTAAGGACTCCCACGGGTAACTTTTCCATAATCCTGGGGGTCAACCCCCTCTCAAATCTCAGCGCTAGGTTCTCCTCACTCAAACCCATGTCCTCAGCATACCTAGACTTCTCATTAAACTGCTTGTATTACTCAGCAGCCGACATGTCAGATGTCATCCTAAACCCATCAAACTCTTCCCTCAGCTTACTCCTCACATGCTCAGGTACAAATTCTCTCCTCAGAGCCCTCCGGAACTCTTCCTAAGGTATAGCAGGCAGACCCTGCTTCGTATACATCTTTCTAGCACTCGCTTTCACCTTATCCCACCACTCACCAGCCGCCTCCCTCAAGTAGAACGCACCTTGTTCTACCTTCATCTCATCAGGACAATGTACCAGGTCCAGAATGTTCTCCATCTCACGATGCCAATTATCAAGAAGAATTGGCTCCCTGGTCCCCTTGTACTCTTTCGGGTTGAACCTCGCTATATAAAGACTGATCTTAGAGTGATCAACCTCCTTATCCTTCCCCACTCTCTTTAGGGCCTCCGTAAGAGCATCTTGATGCTCCAACATCTTAACTATATCGTCGATGTTCATGCTCTCAGCTCTCGCATACAAAATGGTTTTCTTTGGCGGCATCTTGAAACTATATAAGAAAAGGTAGATATAAACATACATACTATATCCCAAAACAAGAAAACAACCTGCCCAGAACCCACTCGATCGAGTGCCTAAACCTACTCGATCGAAGAGCGGCTACTCGATCGAGTGCCCCACGTACTCGATCGAGTGCCCCGACTCCAGGCCCAAAACAGACCTTCTGATCTCTGACATACTTGACCGAGTAGTCTAGCCACTCGATCGAGTGACCCCCTACTCGATCGAGTGCCCTATGTACTCGATCGAGTACCCAAAAACACGATTCTGGTCATAAAAACGTCAAAATATCCACTCAATCGAGTCAGACCCACTCGATCGAGTACCTCACCTACTTGATCGAGTGCCCCCTACTCGATCGAGTCATGCTGACTCGTACATACTACCCGCATGTTATCTCTCACAACCCAACATACTATGCAACTTCATAATCTCAACATTATAATATAACTAAGCATGAAATTCTACACAATTCCTCATACAATCAACAAATAAACTACTTCATGTTATCAAATGTCACATAACAAATAACCATCATGCTTCTTTATGCAAACCAACCTATATACACACCCCACCAAATTTTCAATCACAATTTCAATCCTCTAGTCCCAACATCCAGCAATTCACAACATATATCGTTACGTTCATATACAAGCTAACAGACACCACATACGATCTTGACATATATCCCCCCATGTGACCGGTTCAAAATTGTAGGGCGAGGTCGCGACTTTAGGACGTCTCCCAAGCCTTTGCATTAGCTCTTACAACCTTTACCCCAGGTTCATTTTAATTGACTCCCTATATTCATTAGATTCATTAGTTATAGGTTTCAGGATCGTCGCTCTGATACCATTTTGTAACACCCCCATACTCCAAGTGCCTTACCAAGACCACTCAGGTATAAAGCTATTACCATCTCTGTTCCCCGAGGCAATGATAATCAAAAGACAATGACGAAACAACATTTAAATAGTATAAGTTTAGTGAAAGAATACAATCCAAAACCAAATGCTTAAAATACGGGTTACATGTTCTCCAAAACAACTGTCTAATCAACTAAATAAAAATGTCTGACAACTACTAAAGCTACAGCGGAAGACTCTATCATCTGAAGGTGACACATCCCAGCTAGCCCATGTATCTCGACTCATACCTGCTCAACAACTGCTCACCATCCCCGAATGGATCACCACAGTTTTTAAAACAATAAACGGGGTCAGTACTAACCACATAATTTATAAAACTCAACAATACAACAAACAACACAGCTCAATCGTCACAGATGTACTCCGAACTCCATCACCAACTCCACAATACTGACTACACACTAAAGTGTGTAGCCCTGCCAAAGTACCCATCACAACAGGTTACTCCTCGCCGCCAGTGGGGGACCGCAGCCGTTCCCACCTAAGCCCCGCTCATCTCCGTCGAGCGATAAACCTAAATCCATTAATGTGCACATCCCTTCTGTGGCGGGTTCCATAGAAGGCGAATAATGGGCGTGAAGCCACTCCCGGAACTGACTCCACTCAGCCAGGGACGCACCCCGAAGAACACAGACAGATACAATCAATCACAACTACTAAACAGCAATCAGAACCAACAACCGTCACAATACTCGTATGATAACAATCAACAATCACAAATCACCACCAACACATTATGGGACTAGTACTGAGTAGGGAAACCCTACCTGGAAAGCAACACAGTCAGACGATTTCAACAGCTGTTATCAAAAGGCCTCCTCTACGAATCCTCCTCCTAACATAACATCACATATATCACTAATCACACAAAACTAACACAAATCCCCAATTCCCAAAATTAGGGTTTAACGAAACTTAATTAAATATAACAAATTCGGTACGTAGATCTTACCCTCGACGCAAGGATCACAAAGATGTAAAGAAAGGTGAATTCCGACCTTCCAAGCTCCGGGATTTGTCAATAATGCGATGAATGCGTAGTACGTAGGTTGAAATCTCTTTTTTCAAAGTAATTAGGCTTGTAAAGCGTATTATGAAAGTGACGGAAGTGTTTATATATTAATTCGCATTATTAACAAAACCCGACAAAACATTACTCGCAAACCGGGCTACTCGATCGAGTAACTGACGCACTCGATCGAGTGCCGCCTACTCGATCGAGTACCAAGGCTACTCGATCGAGTACCCTACAGGTCAGAAACTAATTTAAATCGCAAAACACCCTTACTCGACAGAGTAAGGCCCACTCGATAGAGTACCCTGAGACTCATAAAACCGTAGTATTACAATTCTTACCAACTAAGCTAATTGATTTCTTAGAAATTCCATTCATTAAATTCTCCTTTCTCGTTGATTACAAAATAAGAAAACCCTTAATTAAATTAAATTGATTTTTAAAGTAAAGAACCAATGTCATTCATATAAGGAACTTTTTATTATTGACGAGAAAGAAGAATTTTGTTGTGTGACGAGGCGGATGTGAAATAAAAAGGGATGAGGCTTCTAGCATTGTTATTTGGAAGTGAAATAAAATGGCGTGATACTTCTAGCATTGTTGTTGTCCTTTAATTGTACTTAATGGGATTTACACTAATTTTATTGTTTGATAGTGATAAGGTGCCACCTGATGGCGCTCAAACTGGGTGCCACCCTCTCACATGCATTCCTAATTGAAGAGGTCCCCACTCACCCCATGTGAGAGAGTGACGTCCAAATTGAGTGACACCCGGTGACGCCCTTTCATTTTATAATTTTATTTAGTTTCGACACATTTATTTAGAAAGTTCAAATTTATTTATCATTTATTAACGCCTAGGTGGTCAAGAGTAGAAGTGGACAAAAGTGTCGCTCAACTAGCCCGACCTGATCCACCTCATAGACCGAAAAAAAAGTCACGGCCTATGATGGTGGAAAAGTACTCGGGCGGCCCCTATCCAACATGTGCATCCCTAGCCAGGCCCATCTTGTGGCCAACCCAATCATACCCGATATCCAGCGCTAGTTAAGTAATCTAATTTTTTTTTTAGAATAATTCTAACATGAATTATTAATGACTTTTTTACGTGTTATTTTAATGAGAAAAAGCATTAGTTTAGAAAAAAGTTTCAATAGGTAGGCTACACCTTAGTTAACCAAATGCGGAAAATTTTGATGTTTTTTGACACCATATAGCGGATAAATATCGAACTGATAAAATTTGGGTAAAAGAACTCTTACCACTTGAGCTAACTCTTATTCTCAAGAAAACTTCAAAGCTTTAATATATCATCGAAGTGAGAATTACCATAGAAATTAAAAAAGTTTTATGCACTAACACAATGACATTTTATATTTGAATACGTAGAAGTAGGGATGGCAACAAAATCCAGGTCCTACTCAGATCCTACGGAGTGGATATGGATCGTAATATTTAAGATCCAGTGGATAATGATATGGGTATGGAATGTGTGGTCGAAATCCAGATCCTACCCTTGTATCCATTTTTATTTCATTTTCTTAAACAAAATGTTAAGTTAAACAAATAGTAAAACTATATGCTTTGTTTTTCTAATGTTTTTTTATAATCAAACCATGACTTTTTTTTATTAACATTTTTCGGTTAAAAAAATATACTTTTTTAGTGTTATTGTAATATCATAAGATTTTATTTTTATGTCTTTAGAATTTTAGCTTTTTTATTTGTATTTAATAGAGAAAAATAGTATGTTAAGTTGCAATAAAATCGAAAAATTAATAATTTCATATTTTAAGAGAGAGTTTTCTTTTACTATAAAAAAGATAGGATATATCCTGAACCAGCCCAGATCCTGCGGACTCGGATATGGATATGGTAATTTCAGATTTTGTAAATATGGACCGGATATAGATCTTATAGGATCCTATTCAAATCCTATTCAATGCCATCCCTATGTGGAAGAGCTTAACGACCATTGATCACTTCAATTTTTTTTATTCTTTTTAATCAAGGGGATATTCTTAACTCAGGAGCTTTCAATCCTAACACAATTACTCAATTAGTTTTAAAGTCCATGAAAATTCAAATGGTTGATTACTACGTGTAGCAGAGATAGAGCTGATAATAATATGGGTCGGGTCGTTGAGCCTTCGGAGTGGGCTCGGTCAAACCGAGCTTGAGCTTGAGCTGGAGCCAAGCTTGGCTAAACACGGGGCGAGCCCGAGCTCAGCAAGGCTCGGCTCGAAAGCTCGTTTATAATTTTTTTTGTATAATCTTTATATTGTAATATTATTTTTACTTCAAATTATATTTTATTTAAACACTTATATAAGTATATTATAATATAATATTTTTAGTATTTTATAATATTATTTGTTTTTTAAAAATATTTATATTTAGTTGGATGAAAGATGAGAAAGTGAAAATATGTAATGATAAAATGAGATCATGTATTTCTAATACAAAATAAATAAATTAATTTAGATTCTGAATTAGTGTTTCGTCACATTAACGTAATATGAAAGCTTTTGACGCCGTCTGTGGGAATCGAACCCACGGCCACATGGTTAAAAGCCATGCGCTCTACCAGCTGAGCTAAGACGGCTGTTTGATTTAATATTGTGTTTTTTTTCAAAGAAGATATTATATTAACTTAAGTGTAACACAATATAAATCTTTAGATTATGAGTATCATCTTTCATGATTCTTACCAACTAAGCTAATTGATTTCTTAGAAATTTCATTCATTAAATTTTCCTTTCTCGTTGATTAGAAAATAAGAAAAACCTTAATTATATTAAATTGATTTTTAAAGTAAAGAACCAATGTCATTCATATAAGGAGCTTTTTATTATTGACGAGAAAGAAGAATTTTGTTGTGTGACGAGGCGGAAGTGAAATAAAAAGGGATGAGGCTTCTAGCATTGTTATTTGGAAGTGAAATAAAATGGTGGAAAAGTACTCGGGCGGCCCCTATCCAACAAGTGCATCCCTAGCCAGCCCCATCTTGTGGCCAACCCAATCATACCCGATATCCAGCGCTACTCAAGTAATCTAATTTTTTTTTTAGAATAATTCTAACATGAATTATTAACGACTTTTTACGTGTTATTTTAATGAGAAAAAGCATTAGTTTAGAAAAAAGTTTCAATAGGTAGGCTACACCTTAGTTAACCAAATGAGGAAAATTTTGATGTTTTTTTACACCATATAGCGGATAAATATCGAACTGATATAATTAGGGTAAAAGAACTCTTACGACTTGAGCTAACTCTTATTCTCAAGAAAACTTCAAAGCTTTAATATATCATCGAAGTGATAATTATCATATAAATTAAAATTGTTTTATGCACTAACACAATGACATTTTATTCTTGAATACGTGGAAGTAGGGATGGCAATAAAATCCAGATCCTACTCAGATCCTACGGAGCGGATATGGATCGCAATATTTAAGATCCAGTGGATAATGATATGAGTATAGAACGTGTGGTCGAAATCCAGATCCTACCCTTGAATCCATTTTTATTTCATTTTCTTAAACAAAATGTTAAGTTAAACAAATAGTAAAATTATATGCATTGTTTTTCTAATGTTTTTTTATGATCAAACCATGACTTTTTTTATTAACATTTTTCGGTTAAAAAAAGATACTTTTTAGTGTTATTGTAATATTATAAGATTTTATTTTTATGTTTTTAGAATTTTAGCTTTATTATTTGTATTTAATAAAGAAAAATAGTATGTTAAGTTGCAATACAATCCAAAAATTAATATTTTCATATTTTAAGAGAGAGTTTTCTTTTACTATAAAAAAGATAGGATATATCCTGATCCAGTCCAGATCCTGCGGATCCGGATATGGATATGGTAATTTCAGATTTTGTAAATATGGACCGGATATGGATCTTATAGGATCCTATTCAATGCCATCCCTAGGAGGAAGAGCTTAACGACCATCGATCACTTCAACTTTTTTTATTCTTTTTAATGAAGGGGATATTCTTAACTTAGGAGCTTTCGATCCTAACACAATTACTCAATTAGTTTAAAGTCCGTGAAAATTCAAAAGGGTGATTACTATGTGTAGCAGAGATAGAGTTATTAATAATATGAGCCGGCTCGTTGAGCCCTCGGAGTGGGCTGGGTCAAACCGAGCTCGAGCTTGAGCTGGAGCCGAGCTTGGCTAAACACGGGGCGAGCCCGAGCTCAGCAAGGCTCGGCTCGAAAGCTCGTTTATAATTCTTTTTGTATAATCTTTATATTGTAATATTATTTTTATTTCAAATTATATTTTATTTAAACACTTATATAAGTATATTATAATATAATATTTTTAGTATTTTATAATCTTATTTGTTTTTTAAAAATATTTATATTTAGTTAGATGAAAGATGAGAAAGTGAAAATATATAATGACAAAACGAGATCGTGTATTTCTAATACAAAATAAATAAATTAATTTAGATTATAAATTAATGTCTCATCACTTTAACGTAATATGAAAGCTTTTGACGCCGTCTGTGGGAATCGAACCCACGACCACATGGTTAAAAGCCATGCGCTCTACCAGCTGAGCTAAGACGGCTGTTTGATTTAATATTGTGTTTTACTCCAAAGAAGATATTATATTAAACTTAAGTGTAACACTATATAAATCTTTAGATTATGAGTATAATCTTTCATGATTTTTACCAACTAAGCTAATATTTCTTAGAAATTTCATTTATTAAATTCCCCCTTCTGGTTGATTACAAAATAAGAAACTCCTTAATTATATTATTTTGATTTTTAAAGTAGAGAACCAATGTTACTCATATAAGAAACTTTTTTACTATTGACGAGAATGAATAATTTTGTTGTGTGACGAGGCGGAAGTGAAATAAAAAGGGATGAGGCTTCTAGCATTGTTATTTGGAAGTGAAATAAAATGGCGTGAGACTTCTAGCATTGTTGTTGTCCTCTAATTGTACATAATGGGATTTACACTAATTTTATTGTTTGGTAGTGATAGGGCGCCATCCGGTGGCGCTCAAATTGGGTGTCACCCTCTCACATGTATTCTTAATTAAAGCGGTCCCCACTCACCCCATGTGAGAGTGTGGCGCCCAAATTGAGTGACACCCGGTGACGCCCTTTCATTTTCCAATTTAATTTAGTTTCGACACATTTATTTAGAAAGTCCAAATTTATTTATCATTTATTAATGCCTTGTTGGTCAAGAGTAGAGGTGGACAAAAGTGTCGCTCCACTAGCCCGACCTGATCCACCTCATAGACCGAAAAAAAAAGTCACGGCCCATGATGGTGGAAAACTACTCGGGCGGCCCCTATCCAACATGTAATACTACGGTTTTCTGTATTATTGGTTACTCTATCGAGTGAGGCTTACTCTGTCGAGTAAGTGTGTTGTGATTTTGAAACAGTCTTCTGCTGATGGGTACTCGATCGATTAAGTGGGTTACTCGATCGAGTAAGTGGCACTCGATTGAGTAAGTGACATACTCGATCGAGTAAGTCAGTTTTTACGGGTTATTTGTCGGGTTTGATAGCAACGCGTGAAAAGGTTATATAAGCTTTTCCGTCAGTTTCTTTTTACTTTTACCAAGTTCTAAACATTTTTACAAGAAAACACACATCGTTGCATTCTCTCTTCGCATTGCTATCAAATCTAAGGGGCTAGAGTCGTTGGAATTCAGAGTTATTTATACCGTTGAGACCGTCGTATTGTGGGTAAGATTCTTGTACAGTTTTTATGTCGTTTTATTGATATTAGTTGAAACCCTAATTGGGTAATTTGGGGGTTTTGGGAGTATTTTGATACTAGATGGTGATTGTATGATTGTGTATTTGATAGGAGGTGATTTCGTAGAGGAACTTTGCTGATTCGCTATTGTGACGGTATTGGTGATTGCTTTTCCAGTTAGGGTTTCCCTACTTGGTTATTGATTACATAGTTGTTGGTGATGGTTGTGTTTACTGTTGATCTATAACGTATTGGTTTTGTATTGATGTTGTTATTGTATAATTAGTTGTGTAATTATCTGTGGTTCGCGAGGCGTGTCCTCGGCTGAGTGGAGTCACTTGCAGGAGTGGATTCACGTCCTTGATTTGCCCTATGTGGAACCCGCCACAGAAGGGGATGTGCACATTAAGGAACATGTGTTATCGCTCGGAATAGATGAGCGGGGATTTGGTTGGTAAGGTTGCGGTCCCTCACTGGCGGCGTGGAATATCTGTTGTGATGGGTATTCTGGCAGGGCTACACACTTAGTGTGTAGTCAGGTGTGTGGAGATATGACGGAGTTGGGTGATCTGTGTTTGGTTGTCTTGTGTATCTTGTTTTGTGTAATCAGTAACTAACCCCGTTTAAATGTTTTAAAAACTGTGGTGATCCATTTGGGGTGGTGAGCAGTTGTCTAGCAGGTATACTAAGGATGCGCGTTGGAATTAGCTGGGAATGGAGTCGTCACGAGTCTGATAGTAGTCTTACGCTGTTTTATGATCATACTTCTTGTTACTTTAGTTGTATTTTGGTTTTAGAGCAGTTGTACTTTGATTTACAGTCGGTTTTGATGTAATCACTTTAAACTTATTTATCTAAAGTATGTCCTCTTATGGACAATTTCATATACTTTGCCTTGGGTAACCGAGATGGTAGCACTTCCATGCATTAGGTGGTCTTGGTAAGGCACCTTGGTGTATAGAGCTATTACAAAGTGGTATCAGAGCGACGATTTTGGAACCTGTAACTAATGAACCCAATGAATCTAGGGAGTCAAAATAAAATGAACCCGGGTAGGATTTGTTAGGAGCTAAGAAAAGGCTTGGAGAGGTCCTAAAGTCACGATATCGCCCTACAACTTTGAACCGGTCACTATGGGGTGTCATGGGATCGCTATGTGCTTGTTAATGTCCTATTGCATACATATTGAATGATGTTTTGTATGAGTATGTTGGATGTGTGTTATGTGGTTGAATGGAGGTGTGGTGGAAAAGATGAAGTAATTATTTATATACATATGATTGGATGAATATGGTGGATGAATATGTTGGATGAATAAATTGTATGAATACGTTGTATGAATATGATCTATGAATTGGTTTGAAAAGATGAAGTAAGTAATAGCATGAGAATATAAAATTCATGTGGAGAACATGTTTATGTGATGCAAGTGGATTTTCTACTGTTTATATGTTAATAACATGTGAATAGGGTATTTTATATCGTATATTATGTCATTGTTCTTACGTATGGTTATAGAATAAAAGCATGCGGGCATTACATGGGTGGTAAGTTCAATATTATATGATCATGATGGATATTATTGTTTGGCTTTTATAGATAGTAACATGTGGTTAGAGATACTAGTTTTATGAGTATTGAGTTGTTTTTGTTTACTTTGTTGTTGTTTAAGTTGTTTGGAAGAAAGAATCAAGTAGTTATGTTGTCCGATTACAGAGATGTTGTCTTTAAACTGTTATAACTTGAGATGCATAATTGATATTTATGTGATTCCACTTGGAGGTGATAGCTTGTTATTTGACGATTCTAACGATAGGTCACACGGCCAAAATGACCAAGAAACGAGTGAGATATGACCGTTTTACGAAAATTAGGCAGTATTGAGAACTGCGTATGTGTGGACAATGGGCCACGGGGGCGCTTGGGAAACAAGTGTTTGCATTTGTGGAGTCGCCACCAATTTTTATGGGAAATTGGAACCGTTCGAATACCTCGTATCATGTCAAGACGCAAAGTAGTGACATGAACACCAAGAACTCGTTACCCTTAGCATTCTATGTCTAGAATGACTCTCGTGGATGCCAATGAACACGGATGTTCACAGAGATCTGGAGTAAGGGGTGAAGGTACGTATTAGGAAGCTCTTTTGATCGAACACCTAATCCCGCCCGCCTCGATAGCGGCCTCTACTAATGATTAAGGAAATCGTCTATACTTGATATATCGTTGATTATATGCATGCAATGCAACATCCAAGTTTTAATCCTAGCATGTGAAGATTAGACTAAGTCGGTGAACAATTAATTAGCACACAATTTGGTCAAAGTTGGGATTAAGGTTCAATTACATGTGAAAACATACAAATGTGACAAAATACAATGATAAAAGAAAATTACAATAAAAATTATTACAATAATTACAACGGGTTTAGCGATTTATGTCGAAAATACCTTTAAAACGGATAATTTTAGAAAAGAATAAAGGAATGAATTAACGAACAGAACAGTAGGCGATAATACGAATAATAGTTAATTATACGTAGACTAATAAACTAGGTCAAGGCAGAACGGAAGTTCAGAGACAAAAATCAACCTGGAACAGGCGCAGCAAGACTGCGCCCTTTGGAAGAGGCGCAGCAGATGCTGCGTCTGTTCCAAGGGTGAGTTTTGGCTGTGAAGCCGGAACTGCAAATTGTTAACATTAATTGGTGATTTTAAGGATTGATTAATGTATTTACTCGGGTGGAAGTGATTTAATTCATTAATTACATATGAATGAGTCATAAAAGCAACGAAACATGGATGAGACGGAATTAAGATGAATTATTTACATGAATGAACGATTGATTAGCGACATAGGTGAACTAATTAGGTTAAACATGATGAATTAATGATAAATTGACGACGAATATGACAAAAGACAGATGAAAATATGTCAAAGGTCGAATTCCAGAAACTCAATATGAACGAATTGAATCTCTACAACCCGGATTGATTTTGATGACGAAAACCCGCAAATATGAGATTATTAGGGATTTAAGTCGGATTTTAATGACGAATTATATACTAATGAATGATAAATTATGTACATGTTAAATTACTATGTTATTGTAACAAAGAATTAGCGAAAACAAATAAAGAAGACGAATTACAGAGGACGAAGGAAGAAGAAAGGAAGCAGGAACTGCGGCAGCCTCACGAAGAGGCGCAACAGGCACTGCGCTCCTTCAAAGAGGCGCAGCAGTTGCTGCGTCCTTTCTCGACGGTTATCTTCTGGTAATCCGAAAAAAGGGTTTTAACGAGGTTTTATAAATAGGTTTTAACGAGTATTTTCGACATAAATCTTACATTAATGATACAAAAAGTAAATAACAATAATAAAAGAAGGATTTACACCCTCAGACTTACATGTTTGACGAAACGAGATGAACTAAGTTTACGATTAGTGATGCTCGACTCGAATGTAACGAAAGTGCCCTCGTAAGAGGAAAACGATTAAGATTAGTTAAGTTGATTGATTGTGGAGCTCGTCAAATTGGTCGGTCATGCAAACGAGGCTGGTACTCAAGGGATCCGAGCTTACGTGGTCGAATGTTCAAGCACGTAGACGCCAAAAAGTAAGAACGTGGTCTAGAATGCAAAGGGAGAAGAGAAGGGCGGACACTCGCGTGAGAAATATGAGGAGCGAAGGCTCCTATTTATACTAATCACGTGAAGGAATAGGGTTTTCGGAGAGACTTTGGAAGTGAATCTCGAAAAGATATGAAAAAGATACGAAAAATACGCAGAAAAGGACCTGGGAAGAGGCGCAGCAGACATTGCGTCTCTTGGAAGAGGCGCAACACCTGCTGCGTCTGTTCCCAAGTGGTTTCCTCCTGCGGAAGAAAGATTTCCGCGTTCAAGTTATGGAATGACGGGATAATTTGGTTTTCCTTAATATTTTGTATGAATATTACGGGAAATTGTTTACCAAAGATTAAAAGATTGTGAAATATTTATAAAATATGGAATAGAAATATCCGGAACATTCCAGAACATTCTGACTCGGGATTTAACGATTATCAGAAAATGAAGACGGTTTTAGGCCCGGACTCCAAATGTACTCTAATTACTGTCAAATCGACCGTATCGGCGCGTAGATGATATCTAAGAGGTAGACATCAGTGTTTGAGCAATCATTTTTTGACGATAAACTTATGAACTGTCACAAATCGTTCCGCGTACCAAACATGCGGCCCAATCATCACCGGGTGGTTTGCGGGAGGTGCAGAAGCGAGGTATCTACAGAGTCCTCACTTTGACTGAGGCTTGGACAAGGCGAAAGTCAAAGTATAGCCATCAGGTCAATCGGAGATTACAACCTGACAACTATGGCGACGTGAGGCGGCTCGAGGGGTCTGAGCCAAGGACCTGTCGTCGGGAACATTTTAGAGTCTGTCGACTATCGGGGAGGGTTGTTAAAGTCCATTAGACTACGTAAGGAAGCTCGCCAGCCATAAGAAGAGACCATACCTGAGATACCCCTGGGTGAAATGGGACTGAAGACGCTTCGGCAAAACTCTTTGGTCTGAAGATAGCTTGGTATCTGAAGGCATTAGGTGTCACAAGGATTCTGAAAGGGGTCGTCTGAAGGATTTACGGTAAATTTCTGAAAGATTTGAAGGGTTTATCCTGAAAAGGGTTACCTAAGAGATACGAAGGTTTGCCTGAGGAATAAAAAAGAAACGATGATTTTTAGGGAAGACAAGAGACACGATGAATCTGGCTGGAGAAATCTGTTTGTGTTCAGCTTCAAACAAACTTCGGAAGAATTCGGGGTCGATGTTGATCTCCATGTCTCGAGAGGAAGTGACTGTCGGTCGTGAACTCTCGTTGGGAACTTAATCGGGAACTGATCTCCATGTCTCAAGAGGGAAAGTCTATCCGTGTACTCTCGCTGGGGGAATATAATGAAGGCGTGTCGAAACACCTGTGAAGGAATACTGGCTCGTTGTGACAAGCAAAAGTCTTGGGAGCGATAAATAACGTATAATAGTCTGCAGTTGGCTTAGAAATGCGGGTCTGAACGAAGAATAATCGTCAAACGGACCAAAAAAGATAAAATGGCATCGAGGAAGAGGCGCACCAAAGATGGGCCCACAAATAACGAACTCATAACGAATTTTTGAAAACTCGTATGAAGGGAACATCAGGAAGAGGCGCAGCAAGAGCTGCGTCTCTTGGAAGAGGCGCAGCACCTGCTGCGTCTCTTAGAAGAGGCGCAGCACCTGCTGCGTCTCTTAGAAGAGGCGCAGCACCTGCTGCGTCTATTCCTGAGTGTGTCTTTTCTGCGTAAAAACGCGATAAACAGAGGGATTAAATTCATTTGTTCGAAACACAAATTAACAATTTCTCTCTCAAATCTTAACCATTTCCGCCAAAATTTGATCCAAAATCTTGCATTCATCATGACTAATCGAGGTATGTATATCATTCTTGCATTAATCTTCAATAATGGATGAATTTGACCGACAAAATCTAGGGTTTTCAACCCTAAAATGTCGAAAATTTGGGGCTTTTCCCCCAAATGATCTTGCCTTGCAAAATTGATCACGTAAATGGCTAATTGGTAGTATAAGGATCATAACCATGTATTTGTTTCGAATTTTCGTTGAGTTTTGAGCATTTGAGCGAAATTGAGACGGTTTCACAGCTAAACCGTAAATTGCTTCGAAAATGGCCTTAGGATTGCCCATTTGCGATGAAACTTGACATTTGGGATCCTTGGATGATGGGTAAACTTCTTACCATCTCGGAATTTTGGTTGGTGACGGCTTTTTCAGGACACTTTTCTAGGGCATAATCGCCGTTATAACGAAATGCTGCCAAAATTTCGACTCGAACCCATGACTAGGCCTCAACTTAGGCTTGACTTGACCCTAACTACCACATAAGTGATCGGGTTTATGAGAATATAGCCAAAGATGGCGAGAAAAGAGCGATTTCAGGGCTTCCGAAGGCTCGTAAGTCCCCTAATCCAGGCTTGTCGTCACGTGACGCGGCCTAAAATACTTTAACGTTGCAGGTGATGATGCTTCTACTTCTGGGAGGGCTCCCATGGAGATAGACACTGCTGTTGACCCTTCTCGTGTTATCGAGGAGGCTTTGGAGGAGGCTTTCACCGCTGCGGTGATGGCTGCTGGCGACGAGGTCCACGAGGAGGAGGCCCCGAGGCAGGCCAACGTGGGACGAGGAGGTCGTCAGCTGAGGGGAGCACCCGCGTGGGCTGAGACCTGGGACAGCAGGCACTTGCTTTGGGCTGCGAAGGGTCACCTGTCCTACAGGACGGCGAAGAGCTTGGTAATCTTGAATTGATTACTCATTACTCATCTTCTTTCATTCCACTTGCTCATATCTTTTCCAATTTTCATTCAAAACTAAATATAGCTTTTGTTTCAAATCACAATAGGAGGTCGGGAACATCAGGTCGTTCTCGGGTTACACGATAGCGATGGGGTGCTACGAGAGGCTATCGGCGGAGGAGCGTGCCATGATCGAGCGTGGAGCGTTCGGTGCCTTGGTGCAGGCTTGGAGGGATATCGCGAAGAGGAAGCTGCGGGCTAACATTAGCCTGGTCCGCGCTTTTTTGGACCGATTCTGGGACACGACTTCCACTTTTCACACGCCTTTTGGTGAGGTAGGAGTCACGTTGGAGGACTACGGCATGATTTCTGGTCTGCCGTGTGGGACTTAGGAGGTGGAGTGGTCGGAGACTGCCATGAGGGTGGACTCGGCCGAGGCTAGGAGGTTGATCGGCTGGAACTTGTTGTCGAAGGCTGCTACAGTGCCTGGTTTGGTGCCCAGTTCCTATGTCTGAGACTACTTTGCGGGGAAGACCCCGGCGCTGGTGGTGATTGACGGGAGAGAGACGGCTCCTCCTCCCCGTCAAACGGTGAGCGAGGGCCCGTTTGTGGCTTTGGTGGTTTCTGCCTTCGATCTACCTCGGAGACAAGGGAGAGAGGCTGTCGACGAAGCTTCTTCCCTTCCTTTCTGACCTGAGCTCCCTAGGGTATTGGGACTAGGTCACTGCTGGCTTTGTGGTCCTCATCCGCTTCATGAGGGCCATGGTTCGTCCGGAGTTTATGGAGAAGGGAACTTCTCCTGGCACTGTCGGCTCTGGACTACTGTTGGAGGTATGAACCTTCATTTAGACTAAAATCAATTCTTTTTTCCTTACCAAGTTACGAAAGATCATTATTGACTATCTTGCTTTTACAGGCGTGGGTGTACTCCTACTTTCCGAGCCTCTCGCCCAAGAGGACGGAGCCGCTGGAGAAGACACATCCCGTCGTGAGGGATTGGGTGATGTGTCGGACGAGGAGCAAGCGTTCCTCTCACGGTGTTTACCGGCGGGACGTGAACGCTCTTCAGCTGGACAGCGTGAGCATCTCACTTGTATTCGTTTTGCTTCTTCATTACTTTTAACCGATCATAAGAATGATTCCTTGTTTGTTTTGTCCAAGTGGGTGCCCAGGCCTTGGGCGGAGTACGCTGGAGCGCCTACTTTTGTGGCTGAAGTCCTTCGACCTAGGAGCTCGAGCCGGCTGCTGTTGAGGACGTCGATGGGTCCTGTGTGGTACTTGGGCGAGCACTTGGCTCGTCAGTGCTCTCGGGACGTATTGACGGTTCCCATTGATCCTCCTAGGACGATGTTCAGGGAGCCTTCAGAGGCTGAGAGGGAGGTTGACTTGGCTGGCGTTGGTGGTGACGCCCTCCTTCTTCCTGGTGAGGACTACTCGGCGTTCCTCTACGGGAGGTTGGCGTACTGGCCGGTTGTGGTGAGCATCTTACTCTCCTTTATTTTTGATTTTGAGAATACGATGAAAGATCATCGATTAATGAGAAACATTTGACTTTGCAGGAGGTTGAGGCGGCGGGCATCGAGCCCCCAGAGTACCCCGAGACCCTCGAGTACACTGACACGACTGGGAGGACGACGATCTCCGAGCTGCGTGACTTTGACGTGGCTGTGATGGATGCTGGCCTGGACGATTGGCAGCATCTGATTCGGAGGGTGAGCCTCTAATTTGCATGATTTTTTGTGTAAGAACACGTTTGATAGAACTTATTCAATTATTGAGAACTTCTTTTTGAAAATGCAGGTTGCGCCGTCTCGGTTTGTGGCGTTATGGAGGGTGGCCAACCGGCTGCGAGCTACTGCCATCGAGGCACTTGTCGGCGGTCGAGGTCGTCAGGTATGAACCTTTCGTCTATTTCATTTTTGAACTTTGATTTTACGACTTTTCTTGTAATTGCTTAAAATGATTGACATGAGCCAATTTTGCTGTTTGCAGGGGGATCGCGAGCTGGAGCGAGAGTTGGCCCAGTCTCGGGAGGAGATAGCTCGCTTGTTGAGGGAGCTCGAGGTTCGCGACGCTGAGGTTGCTGCTCTTGCGGCAAGAGTTGCGGAGCTAGAGGGCGACCGACAGTAGTTTTGTTTAGTGGTTGTTTGTTTTGCACATTCGTACATTTTTTGGACCTACATTTTGGACATTTTGGACTTTGCTTGGGGCTCGAGCCTCCAGTTTTTTTGTACATTTCCCTTTTTTGGCTGTATATATGATGGCCTGAGTGCCTTTGCTGCTGGGTTGCGTTGCTTGTATCTGCAGGTTAGCTCTGAACAGGTTTGGTAGATGACGGTTTATGCCGTCATGCTGCTGAAATTTACATAGAAATCACGCAAAATAAACATTTGTATATACATATGGCCTAAATTAGCGCAAAACGAAAGACTCAAAAGTGCAAAAAATGCAAAAGAAAGTGTCAAAGTGCAAAACAATTGCCGGAAATGACCGGACGGTAGGGAAGGTTACCCATAAAAAAATGAAAAAAAATAAAAACCTATAAGTTAGAGATGAAATGATTACAAAGAAGTATATATAATTTTTTTTGAAATAAATGACATTAAAAAATGAAAATTATTTCCTAAAATGAAAATATACAAGTGTGTTAAAATGACGAAAATGCTGATATTGCCTCGAAATGCGTGTCCGCGGATTTAGGAAACACGAAATATGGCAATTTTCACGTATTTACCAAAACAATAACCCGTAGGAATAGGAAATTATTTGCCAACGAATTTAGAAAAGATCCAACGCGGAAAATCACAGAAACCTTGCAGAGGAAGAGGCGCAGCACGAGCTGCGTCCCTTTGAAGAGGCGCAGCAAGTGTTGCGCCTGTTCCCAGGCGTGTCTGTTCTGACAGATTTTAGGAAACAGAGTTTAGTATAAATAGAGACGTTGATATAGGTTTTAATCACACAATTATTCCGTCTCTTCTTCGTCTTATTACATAAAACTCTCAATATAATCACTCATCATGAATACTTTGGAGATTCGCCTAAAAGAGTGGACCAATGAGTTTTCAAACATGGAGAAGCACGACATGGGCCCTTATAATCTTGGATCGTTGTTGAGTTTGAAGCTTATCAAGGTTGTCAAACCATTCCTAGATGCTTGTCTTGATTATTGGGACCCGAATTATCATGTTTTTGCGTTCCCCGGAGGCGACATTTGCCCATTTCCTGAAGAAATTGCTGCGATCGGTGGGTGGGACCCAGAACACTTGCCTGCCATTCCTTCTAATTCACAAGGGTATAAAAGCAAATTTAGAGACTTGCTTGGATTGACAAGGCTCGAGGTGGACCGTTTAGTGACCTCGAAAGGAGTGTGAATGTTGGACTTCATTGACCGCTTCATTAACAGATCCGACCCCACCGTTTCTTATGTTGCTAGGCGAAGGGCATTCGGATTTTGTCTGTTGCATGTATATGTCCTTCAAGGGCATGTTGATGAAGACTTGAGAGGTGATCCCCGTCTCCTGGGCCTAGTTGAGCAAATGGAGCTGCGCAGGAGCCCAGCTTGTTTATGCTTAGGGGAGATCCTTTTGGGCTTGGATAATAGGAAAGCCAATCGCAACCTACCGTATTTGGGAAGTCCCATTATCTTGCAGGTAAAAGAACACTTTTCTCTCTTTTTGTCTTCTTTTTTTTTCGTTTTTTTTTTCGTTCGTTTTTTTTTTCGTTTTTTTTTTTTTTTTTAATGTCTAATACCCGCTTTTGGTAGGGTTGGCTTATGGAGCGCCTTCGATTGATCGAGCCCCCAGTTCATGTTCCTTCATATCATGCTCGTTCGATTGCAATGAGGACCAGGCTTTACATGGTGGACTTCACTCGGGTTTGCAATTATTGGGAGAATAAATTGAAGAGTGATGATGGCCCCTTGATTAGGTGGGTTTTACTATGGTGGTATCTCAAATTTGTCACTGGAGTATCTTCCTTGGATCCTACCCGATCTGTGCGCATTCCTGGCTTGGAATTCATGGTATGCATCTTCCCGAGAGGTTGATGAGGCAAGTTGGAATGAAGCAGATGATCCCGAAGTTAGACACTGTCCCATAGACTGCCGCGGCGCTTACTACTGAGAGCCGAATGGAGTGGGCCATTAAATGGGCTCAAAGAAATGTGTGATTCTTGAACTCTTCTGTTAGTGCCTTATGGGTGTCGGATTCCTACCTGCGATGGAGGAAAGCTACTACTCCGGAGGAGCGTGAGAGATGGAGGAAGTGCGAGCCTGTTGACTACAAGGTGCGCGAGGTGGAAAAGGAGAAAGAGAAGCATCTGACTGAGGGAGAGGAGGAAGCCGGGTTTCGAGTTGTTCATCCTTCGAAGAAACCGAAGACCTCTCCTGTCGTGGACAAAGTGATTGGCAAGAATGGGAAGGCTAGGCCTCGAGAAAGACCGTTGGTGATTAGGTCCGAAGTGGCGCAAAAGCGTCCGGCTCGAGGTCGTGACAAGAAATATGACAAGAATGACAAGGGCAAAGGGAAGATGGAGGAATAGCCCAAGTCTTTATTATTATTTATTATTATTATTATTATTATTGTAATAAGAAGGTGGGGTTTTTAGAATCCTAGCCTATTTTTATTTTTATTATGTGAAGTATTATTATTATTAGAAAATGAATGAAATAAAAAAGGTTAAATTGGTTATGAAACCGTTGTGATTTTTCTATTTATTATTCTTGTCGAATTTCAAATGCAATGCAAATGTCCTTCTATTTACATTTTGAAATTAGTGGGTTGTATCCTGTGAAGGATTGCCTACGTATTCATTAAGAAAATGAAATCAAACCCTTGCGCGTAGTTCGAGTAAATGTAAAAGAATAATTGTTCTAAGCAAGAGCTTGTAATGAACTTTAGAAAATAAGCATGAGTTTTTTACTTACTCTTAAGGTGCAAATTTAGTTTATTTGATGATATGATGATGACAAATTTGTCAAAATGCAAGAGCAGAGTGACTTTAGCTTATTTCAGCTTGGCCAGGGGCCGTTTATTTAGTGCCACAAGAGCGACACGTGAGGTTACGCGAGGCGCGTTTTTATTCCTATTCTAGGCATAATACCGCTTTAGTTGGTCAAGGTTTGTCGGGTTGGAAAATTCATTCCCATCTAGGTTTATAATCCTAACCGCACCCCCTGGAAGTATGGACTTGACTATAAATGGCCCGGCCCAATTGGGTTTGAACTTTCCCCGTGGATCGACAGGTAAAAGAGCTCTAACCGATTTGAGTACTAAGTCTCCTTCCTTGATGTTTCTTGGCTTAACCCTTTTGTTGAAATCTCGTTTGCTACGTGCTTGATATGTTTCGACATTGTGCAAGGCGCGTAGCCTACGTTCATCCAGGAGGATGAGTTCTTCATATCTATCCCTCTTCCAATCGGCTTCCGGGATTTGACTTTCGAGTAAGATACGCAAGGATGGTATTTCTAACTCGACTGGTTGTACAGCTTCCATGCCGTAGGTCAAATAGAAAGGTGTGGCCCCAGTGGGCGTCCTAACTGATGTGCGATATCCCCACAAAGCAAAGGGTATCTTGCTTGGACAATCTCGATAGTTGTCCATCATTTTCTTGAGAATTGTGACAACGTTCTTGTTTGCTGCCTCTACCGCGCCATTAGTCTGTGGTCTATATGGCGAAGAGTTGTGATGCCTAATTTTGTACTTGGCTAGTAATTGCTCAGTCTCGGCTTGGAAAAGTGATCCATTATCGCTAATGATCTCATGTGGGCAACCGTATCGACAGATGATGTTGTTCTGTATGAACTTTGCCACGTTTTTAGCCGTGAGACTAGTGTAGGAAGCCGCTTCTACCCATTTGGTGAAATAGGCGATTACCACTAGGATGAAACAATGACCTCCTGTTCCGACTAGGGTTATCTTCCCTATTATATCAATTCCCCAGGCATAAAATGGCCAAGGAGATGTCATTGTATAGAGTAATGAAGGAGGGACGTGTTGTACATTCCCGAAGATTTGGCAGTTGTGGCAATGTCTTACATATTTTATGCAATCGGATTCCATTGTGGTCCAATAGTACCCCAAACGTGTGATCTTCTTTGCCATCATAGGCCCACTCATGTGAGGACCGCATTCTCCATCTTGAACTTCTTCCATCCCTTTCCGTGCCTGTGAATGATCAAGGCAACGTAGGATTACACCAAGAGGTGTTCTTTGTATAGTTCTCCTTGCATGAGGACGTATTGGGAAGCTAGTAGGCGTATAGTGCGTTGTCCCCTTTTGTCCATATCTGGTGGATAGGTACCGTTGAGCTTGAAATTTAGGATTGCTTGGAACCAGGGTTCCTATGTGATTTCCTCTTCATCGGTGATTTGGTGAACATAGGCTGGCTCTGACCGTCGTTCGATGCATAAAGGCATTTCCACCATGTCATCTGGCATATTAATCAAAGATGCGAGTTTTACAAGAGCATCCGCAAATTGATTTTCTTCCCGAGTAGGTGTAGATAGGTCACGTGATCAAAGAATTGGGCAACTTGGTCTATTCTGGCTTGATAGGGTGCTAAGCTTTCGCTTCGGATTTTCCAAGATCCCGTAACTTGATTGATGATCAGGGATGAATCCCCATGTACTCGGAGGTTTTTAATGCCTAAACTCACTGCCGCTTGTAGTCCAATGAGACAAGCTTCGTATTCTGCAGCATTGTTTGTCACCTCGAAGTCGAGTTTGACAGAGATTGGTGTATGCTCACCTTCAGGAGAAATAAGCAACACTCCTATTCCAAATCCTCTTAAGTTTGATGCTCCATCAAAATAAAGGTCCCAGGAGTCTACATCGGTTTGGAGTATATCCTCGTCTGGAAATGACCAAGTGTCTATTGTTTGTGCATCATTGATGGGATTTTCTGCGAAGAATTCAGCAACGGCGCGCCCTTTTATAACTTTCAGGGGCACGTACTTGAGGTCGAACTCGGAGAGCATCAAAGTCTATCTTGCTAGGCGTCCGTTGAGGACGGGTTTTTCGAAGAGGTATTTGACTGGATCCATTTTGGAGTATATTTTGACGGAGTAGCTAAGCATGTAATGTCGTAGCTTCTTCGTCGCCCACACAAGAGCAAGGCATGTCTTTTCGAGTTGTGAGTATTTGCACTCGTACTCCAAGAACTTCTTACTAAGGTAGTATATAGTCCTTTATTCCTTTCCTACGGTTTGAGCTAGCATGGCACCCATGGCTGTTTCGGTTACTGTGAGATATAAGCCAAGAGGTTGATCTCGTTGAGGTGGCATGAGCACTGGTGGTTTAGCCAATATCTCCTTGATTCGGTCAAATGCATTCTGACAGTCATCATCCCACATGGTGTGATCCGTTTTCTTGAGCTTCTTGAAGATAGGTTCACAAATCATGGTGAGTTTCGATATGAATCGACTTATATATTGCACTTTCCTCAGGAATCCTCTGACTTCTTTTTCTGTTTGAGGTTGTGGCATTTCGATCAGAGCCTTGATTTTGGAAGGGTCTATTTCTATACCTCGTTGGCTAACGACGTATCCCAGGAGTTTGCCAGATGTTACTCCGAATGCGCACTTCTGAGGATTGAGCCTCATGTTGTATTTTCGCCGCCTTGAGAAGAATTTGCGAAGGTTCGCAATATGCCCTTCTCTATCCTTGGACTTGACAATCATGTCGTCTACGTATACCTCAACTTCTTTGTGCATCATGTCATGTAGGAGTGTGGTTGCGGTGCGTTGATATGTAGCTCCGGCGTTGATTAACCCAAACGGCATGACCGTATAGCAATAGGTTCCCCATTGAGTGACAAAGGCGGTCTTATTATAATGTGATTAAATGAGATTTTATTTAGTAATTTAAGAAGTTATATTACTAAAATTAATCGGTGTTTGCGAAACACGCGAGATGAGAATGATAAGTTAGTTATAATTACAAGATATTGTGAATTATACTAACTAGTAATTAAATGACCATTTTATGAGAAAGTAATTTTATATTACTAGTCAATTTGTTAAATATGATTTATTTAATTTATAAATGATGTTTAATTAGTTAAATATGCATTTTAAATTAAAACATGACATAAGACATGTCACATGTCACATGACATACAATTGTACAATTGACAAAAATAAAATGGACTCCATATTACACTATAGAAACCAAAATATTGGAGGTAGTATGGGTGAGTGGGTGTTTTGTTTAATGGATAAATAAAACACTATGATTACCTACAATGTAGGGTAGTCTTACACCTATTTTACTTAATAAGAACAAAAGTAAAAAGCAAAGACCATGCATTGGTCTTAGAGGACTCCTCCAACCGGTTTTGTGGGCATTAGTAAAGAATTTTATTCTCTTAATTACTACTAGTATTCATTCTAATATGACATACAAAAGGTTCATGTATTTTCTCTCTTCTCTCACTTTAATCTTCATCAAAAAGATGAGATTTTAATTCAAATTGTTCATGGAAGATTACTAAAATTATTAATGTAATATATGAGTATTAGTAATTGATTTTAAGGTAAACTACACTACAAACATCTAGTACATGTTAGTTTGTGGGATTAAGGGATAGTTTTGGGTGCTACTAATTGGAGGGCTTCTAATTTGAAGTCAAGGATGTTCATCCATTAATGGAAAGCTCAAGAACTAACAAGAAGGAGATCTTGTTGGTGCCCAATATGACCGAAATCATTATAGTAAGGAACATGATTTCTTCTCTTACTTTTTAGTTTGCATGCATAAGATTTGTAATTAATTTTATGACTAAATTAATTAGAACATATATGAATATGTTGTATAATGAGATCTAGATTTCTAACAAGTGGTATCAGAGCACAAGGTTGTTTGCATGCAAATCGGTTATTGTTTTTCCGAGTTATATGATTAACAAACAAAACTTATAAATTTGTGTTATTATGATATATCACGAAATTTATTATGCATGTTAAAGTTTCTGATCCTAAAATGTATTTAGGATATTTTGGTTAATTTATGGATTTTTATTGTTCATTTTATATAATATTGGCATTAAAATGTGATTTTTATGATAAAAATGTCATTTTTGGACGAAAATTAGCTAAACTTCAAATTTTCCAGTGCTTTTTGGATATGTTTTCACATATATTATTTTTAGATGATCTGGAAATTTTCATAATTTTATGAGTTTTTATGCTCGAAATATGGATTTTTCATGTTAAAAATCGAATTTAAATGAAAAATAGGTTAATATGAGAAATATTTCGAATATGGTCATAGAAATTTAGTATGTTGTCACATGCAATTTTAAAATATGTGTGTAAAATAATAGGCTATAATGAAGTCTTCATGCATGATTTATGGATTTTTGATGAAAAATAGCATAAATAGTGACTTAATTAGTGAATAATTGCTATAACATACTTCATGACTAAGGAAAAACGTCACATGTTGCATTTTATTATCTTTTTCAGATCTAAAATTGAAAAGTTGATGAATATAATTTTTCTCGTGTTTTTTATGATTTTTATTGATAAATCCGATAAACTGCAACATTGTTTTTCCGATAACTTTCGAAATTTTTAACCTAAGTTTTTTTAACATTATGAGTGTCATGGTATTTTTTTAGAATGTTCATGAGATTAAATTTCAAATTTCAAATTTATTTGAAATTTTTGTGATTTATTTGAAGTTTATAGCATTTTTTATTGTAATTTTATGTCCATTAATGAACAATTTTAGAAATATGAGTTAATTATGGTCAAATTGTTAGTGGAGACTAATTTTGAATCCTAAGTTGGTTAGGGTAATTAACTTGTGCATAAATATGAATTTATGTAATTTTTGTGATTATAAAACGTTGAATCACGCAAATCCGTAAAAACCGTGTAATATACGATATTGGCTCCTTAAAGGCGATTTAACATAAAATTGGGCATGTTCATACATATTATAATGCAGCATTTTATTTATGATTGTCATAATTTTATTTTATGTAATTTTGAATTATGTAATTTTACTTAGTATGGCCTTAGTTTTTAATTGGAATTACCCGAAATATATGGGAATATCGATTCGGTTGTAATTTATTGTGATCTCGTATCACCGTCTTGTAATTTAATAGATTTTTATTTATTTTAATTACATATGTATAATAGGAAATTATGTAATTTGTTATGTAATTTAATTATTCCGGAGTTACATAAAGACGGATTCATTCAAGACGGCGATACATAAAGACGGTGTTACCTCGAGATGCGTGCCAAAACCGAAGTTCAAGGGACCAATGGAGTTGGTTTCCGAATATGTAATAGTTAATTAGATTTTCTATTTAGGAAGGCCATACTAGGATTTAATTTATGCTTTGCATTTTATTTATATGTCGCATGCATCGCTAAATCGCCATAACTAAAACATGCATTATCATTTTAATCGAGTTAATCGACCGTGTCAATTATAATTATCGTAGTTCACCGCTTTCGTTCACTTAAAACGTGATAGATGATAAATTGACATGACCTCTCACTAAAACAATCAATTGAGACATAGCCTTACCAAAAAGTAGAAACCATGAAAACCTATTTCATGAGGGAGTGCACTCGGCCATCCCGGGGTACAAACCATGTTACGTAGGGTAAGTGGGTGATAAATGTCTATCCACCGAATTCGTGTTGATGAGGGTTTCATCGGCTATCCCGTGCCCAAGTTGATGTGGATTTGGATCATGGACACATTTATTCGAAATTTGGATTGAGCTCAACGGAAGTATTCGTGACCGTAGTAGCATGTGTTTCGGGCTATAGATAAATATTAGAGTAATTTTATCGACCGAGAATTCTAAAAGTAGAATCGATTAAAGAGTTAGTCCACCGAGTTATATTGATAAGGGTTCCATCGGCTATCCCGTGCCCAAGTTAATATGAATTTGGATCTCGGAATCATTTATCATAGTTGGGTAGAGGTCACTATGTAAATGCTTTACTTGTTATTTACAAGTATTAATAAAACGATAAATGTTGAGTTTTCCACTATTCCGTTATCATATTGTTCTATTTCTTTACCGCATTTTTATACGATATCATTTCGTTTTTGATTCAAATCTCCATTAAAACATCGTAACTAAAGACAAATATGAATTTTCTTCTAAAAACCTCGAATTAACCATTGCTAAGGATCTCTTGAAAAGAGTATAGATTAAAGTTATTCATTATCAAACAGGTTTTTGATTCTTGACTAACACATCTACTTACAATGGATTGTTTTTCATATACTTAATTAAATTAAGTACCTTGAAACGATAAATTGTTTTGGTAATTAGATTTGCTGGAAATCAAAATGACCAAAATAACGCAACCACTTCAATGAAAGTTTTAAGATTAAAACGAACAAATGAAGAGTAATCTTCATGAATTCAATTTTGCTTCTCAAAGCAAAGACTCATTGAAATGAGTGGGAGCATTCTCTTAAACCGTTAAGAAAAGGGCGAGGTTCAAGAAGTAAAGATTATAATGGAATTGATACAAGGTGATGTTAAAAGTAAAGTTATTGAAAATAACGATACTAAACCTATCAATCCCGACCGATAAAGTTTCCATTGTCTTAAATGTTAGACACTAGAAAGGAAACTACCCCAAATTATTGAAGAATTAACAAGTTAGTTGTGGGACATCTAATGGGATCTTCTTCTTTAAATGTTTATTTGATTGACATATATTTTGCTAGTACCACTTCGTCAATATTAGAAACCAGTGGAGGTTTTCATCATTGTATTCGACACATAAGATGATTAGAATATGACGACTAGTAACAATAATCTCGAGAGATAGAGTAATTGTGTACTCAATCTAGTTTTTGGATTTAAAGTTATACTTAATTGTGACTATTAAGTACATAAACTCTAAATAAGAATACAAACTTGTTAAGATACAAAAGAGGTTTCACTTTTGTGACCCTATACACCACGATTTGATGTATGGCTAGCCCATTATCAAGGTGATTATATTCTAAACCAAACTAGAATGATGTATCATGAAGATGATGCAAGACTCAAATTGGTAACCCAAGATTAAACCTTAAATTCTGGAATGATTAACGCAAAGAGTTATCGAGTACTCTTGAAACCATTAGATTGTTAATGGTATATGCGTATCTTGTATTCAAAGCAAGATATCTCGTGCCTTTTGGTTGAAAAGGAGATCGAGGTTGTAAATCATTAATCCAAAATAGGTTGATCATTTTCTTTTACCAACGATTTAGGTTGACACTAATGTGTTCACTTAATAAGGTAAATAGAGAAATCTTTGAAGAAGTTCAAAAGTTCAAAGAAGCACGATTTAGTCGTGATGGGATTATCAAAGTGAAGACTTTGATATAAGCCAAAGGAAATGTGATATAGTATCACAAGTTAATCTCTCTTAGCACGCATTATGGAATAATGTGTGATTGGATAAGAAATCAAACGCTATTTGATATGGTTTGGACTTCAATCAAGTTACTTTGAGTTACTTGATCCTTTTGGGGATTTTATCATTTTGTCTAAATTATTTTTCCACTAAATCGAATCATATGAGATATGAACTGGTAAGGGTACCATGCTTGTAAGTTTTCACAAGAAACAAATGCTCATTTTTCCCTTTTCAATTATCACGAGTACACCGAGTTTGTGGCTCGTGAAGCTGTCTTTCTAAAATACAAGTTTATTTCTAGAAGACAGAGTGGGAGAAGATTATTCAAGAGCCACAAAGAATGTTATGTCGCAAGAAACTGGTCTTTCTTGGCTACATGAGACGTTTTGTAAGATGTTGTTTCTTTAAAACCTAGGAGGTTAAATTCGTCACTTGTTAAAGATGATGCATTTATGCTACTTTTAAAGTAAAGAGCTTATAACTTACAAAAGAAATTGTTTGATTCAAGTTGATTACTTCTGGAAAGTAATGAATAAATGACTTACATAAGAATGTTTAAGTCACAACTCACTACAGGGCTTAGAGCCATGAAAATCCGAAATAAAAAGGCTTGATTAGTGACAAAGGGTTTTGCACTAATAAAGAGAGATTTCAAAGCTTGATTGGTGGCAAAGAGTTTTGCACTAGTTGAAATGCTTAAGTCTATTTGGATCTTCTTAGGGATTGTGTTTCATTATTATGAAATACATAGCAAGTGAAATCTAAAACCCACTTCTTCCATTAGAAGGAATGTATTCAATACATGTCATGGGTTTTATAGATTCTTACAATCCTAATATAATGTGAAAATTAAGAGAGGATCTTAAGTAGGACATCAATGAGTTGGAATCAACATTTTGATCATGTGATAAAACTTTCTCAATAAGTCGAGAAGTTATGTTTGTACATGAAGTTTAGTGGGAGTTACGGTAATTTTAATTAGTCTTATATGTGGATGACATATTGATCATTGTGAATGATCTAAGACTTTTGGAGTAATATAATACATCTTGAATATCCGGTTTTATGAAGATAAATCCACATGATATTAGCGTCAATAAGAAGTCTTATGTTGATAAGATTCATGACTAGTTCAATTAAATTGAACGTATTTGATTGATTCCATTTGCTTCCGCTGCCGGATCAATTAAATCAGTAATGATGTATAACACTTCATATACTTTGAGTATGATGAATTGTTTTCAAAATCGAATTTAAGTAATCTTTACCAAGTAAGCCATAAAGATTACCCTTAAGTGCTTGCAGAAGCATTAAGGAAGTAAAGCAAAGTGTTTATGATGCAATTTTGTGTAAGGGTGTTACACAAGTGACAATTGACAATTGAGATTGCGCATGGTTTCCGACAAAACCATAATCAAAACACATTAGGATGGTTAAGATACCATTGTGGCTATGATATTTAAGAAATAGATTTTCTAGAATCGTTCTAGGCAATAAAGAACAATGAGAAATGTTTACAACGGAAATTGAGTACACTTGCAATCATGAGATGTGCAAGAAGGATGAGTCCCGCACACTGTGAAAACAGTGGGAGCTATTCTAAGGCTAGAGGGTCTATGTCTTGATTAGATCTCGACACGTACTCAGAAAGTTTTGTAATGAAAATGTATACATTACAAAGGAAAACGAGTATGTAGTAAGGTTGAGTAAGGTACAAGAAGTTTATAAAACCTACTAACCAAAGCCTTCTCATAGGCTTAACATGATGAGTCATGTCATTTCAATTAAATTGAGATGAATAACTACATAAAATATCAAATTAGATTATAGAATATGAAGTAGTAATCAAGCATTGACTATTCATATGTGATAATCGCATTTGTCGTTTGAGTTTTACTTTAAAACTCTTCTTTTATACTTTGTTACATCCAAAAGGGTTGTAGAGACAACATTGAACCCCGTTAAAGTAAACACGGATTAGCATTGTATTCGCCCATAGTCACTTGTATGAGGTAACGTCTCGAAGTGACTAGAGTGTGATGCGATTAATGGCAAGTTCAAGTGCCATAGAATCATGTGAGATGACTAGTCGATCACATAGGCAGACTGTTAGGAACACTTTGTCGGGCAGTGACCGCTTATAGAGTTCTGGCAAATTTATATAGCCTGGTCGTGGCGAGAGCTACTATAGTATTCTAATGAGTCGATTCTTTTGACTAAAGACTGTTCGCCTAAGATGGCACAGTTTCAGATTAACTTTGATTTGTGTTACTATGACCTTCGTAAATGGGGTCAAATGGGCATATTTTGGGTTATGATGGTTGTGGCTAGTCGAAGGGAATAAGTGCGATAGGAATTGTCCACCCCTTGTCAGGGTTAAAACAATATCTCAGGGCCACTCGAGGAATAATGAACTGGAAATGCGTGGCCACGCTCGGAAGGTATCTATGATAGATAAATCCGGTCAATCAGTTATTCTCCAGATCGAGGAAACCACTCTCGATATGATCACTTGCAAGTACGACCCGAAAGACACCTTGCATTGAGTGGGAGATAGTAATAGGACAAGAGAATTGGTGATGCACACTTGTCGAGGACAAGTGGGAGATTGTTGGGAAATGTTTCCTCAACAATAGTGCGATCACATGATTTAAATATCATTATTAAATCTCATTTCAAGAATACGGAAGGGATGATACATACTTCCTCCATTCAACTCCACTCTACCACTTTCTTTTTTCACGTTTGCCAACGCGTGTTTTACGCGTTAAATATCATTAGCTACGTATTTGCAAAAAATATAAGAGTTAGATATTTTTAATATACTCGTAAAGACGAATCAAACAAGATCCCACATGAATATATTTCAACTTACGTATCGAGAGAAAATCGAAATTGAACACATAATTGTGAATAGTGTACAAAAGTGAAATAGGTAGAGTGGAGTTGAATGGAGGAAGTATATATATAGTCAACTGGTCCACACATATCGGTAATGATTGGCTGGCTAGAGTTTGACATTACTGTCGTGCGACGGTGGTGATCAGTTGATCCCTTGAGGTCACACCTAAAGGACGATTCCCTTAATTGAAAAGGTTAATTGGTTGTATGCCGATACATATTAATTAATTCCTTAAAATTGAACAAATTATTATCATAAGAGAGAAAAATGACATCTTATTATAATGTGATTAAATGAGATTTTATTTAGTAATTTAAGAAGTTATATTACTAAAATTAATCGGTGTTTGCGAAACACGCGAGATGAGAATGATAAGTTAGTTATAATTACATGTAACACCCCCTCATACCAAGGTGCCTTACCAGGACCACCCTACCATGAGAGTGCGTTACCATCTCGGTTGCCCGAGGTTAGTACATATCAAAAGCGTCTGAACTGAGCACATTTATTAAGGTAATGTAAAAGTAAAGTTTACAAAATCCCAAAACCAAATACTGTTTACTGAACTACAACTTCAAGGTCTTAATAACCAAAAGAAAACTCGCTAAGAACTCAGACAGTGATGCTAAGACTCGTGATGGCGATTCTCCCAAGATAATCCCCAAGCTCTCACTAGCAAAACCTGTCAAGCCTGCTCACCATCCCCGAATGGATCACCGCAGATTACACAAACAACAACGGGGTCAGTGTTATGTAACAACAAGACAAACAAATGCAATACTCGTCTGATCATCGTCAACTCCCAATCACCCTGTCTCACATAGTAACCGACTACACACTAAAGTGTGTAGCCCTGCCAGATTACCCATCGCAACAGGTAATCCTCGCCGCCAGTGGGTGACCGCAGCCGATCCCACCTAGTCCAGCTCCTCAACGAGCGACAATAATCCCTGTCCCTTAATGTGCACATCCCCTCCCGTGGCGGGTTCCACGGAGGGCGAACTAGGGTGTGAAGCCACTCCCGCAAGTGACTCCACCACAATCACAATCACACGACATTACTGTCATCTCAATCCCCTCACACCAACACTGTCACAACAATCTCCATAATACGATGATCAATAGACAACGATAAATACAATAATATGTCATGTAAAGCACAGCAACTGAGTAGGGAAACCCTACCTTAGCAATCACAAAGATAAGCAACACGGACAATCAAAAAGGCTCCTCTACGAAGTCTTCTCCTATACAAAGATCATACAACACAATTACACTTTGAACAATTCCCAACATCCCCTTCCATATAAATGTATAGCAACCCGAAACGACGCAATAATTACAAAGATGTACTTACCAACAGTGCAACAAGAACCTTTACGCAAGAATCACCGCAAATTATCGACACAAAGATGCTACGAAATGCTCAAAAGGGATGATTAGGGAATGATTTGGGTAGGATTAGGGTAACGTAGCAATGATAACGCTGTGAAATATGATATTAGAAACTGACGCGGAATATAAAAATACCCTAATCATTCCTTAATCAAACCGTCGAAATATAACTTCGCCAAACCGGACACTCGGTCGAGTGTAAGGACACTCGGCCGAGTGACCTACACTCGGTCGAGTATTCACTATACTCGGCCGAGTGTTCTTCGGCAGAACCGAAATAACACGCATCCAGAGCACTACTCGGCCGAGTAAGCTCTACTCGGTCGAGTAGGCTCCAAAGGAAATCCGTATTGTTACAATCTTTCCCCCTAAAAAGAACTTCGTCCCGAAGTTCACACCCTACTATCAGCAAGCACAACACCACGACACAAGACTCTAACAATTACATGAGACAACTCCAAGGAACTATACACACATCACAACAAGTTACCCCAAACGCATCTCCCGACTCGAATCAAACAAAGCAAAGAAAACACAAAACACTATCGCGACCATCTCTTACCCCCCTAAAAAGACAACGGTTACGTCCCCGTAACCAAACATACCTGATCAAAAAGGTTAGGAAAGCGGTCTCGCATAGCCTCCTCGGGTTCCCATGTTGCTTCCTCCACATTATGATTAGACCAAAGGACCTTGAGTAAGACCGTCTCACCATTCCGGGTCTTACGAACCTTGCGATCAAGAATCTCCTTAGGAATCTCGGCATAGGACAAGGATTCATCAAGTTCGATGTTCTCCATCTCGAGGATGTGCGACGGGTCACTCACATATTTCCGGAGTTGAGACACATGAAAAACATTGTGAACTCTATCCAAAGCTGGTGGTAAAGCTAACTCCGTAGGCTACCTCGCCAACACGGTCCAGAATTTCATAAGGACCTATAAACTTTTGGCTTAGCTTACCCTTTTTCCCAAACCTCATAACACCTCGCATAGGTGACACTTTCAAAAGCACCTTGTCACCTACCGCGAACTCAATGTCTCTGCGGTGTAAGTCGGCGTAGCTCTTTTGACGATCTTGAGCTGCTCTCATCTTTTGGCGAATCAACTGGATTTGCTCAACCATATCCTGAACCAATTGTGGCCCTAAAACCACCGTCTCGGAACTATCATCCCAACAAACCGGACTTCGGCATTTCCGGCCATACAAAGCTTCAAATGGTGCCATCCCAATACTTGTATGATAACTATTATTGTATGAAAACTCGATCAAATCAAGTCTGTCTTCCCAACTGCCTCCAAAGTCCATAACACATGCCCTTAGCATGTCTTCTAAGGTCTTGATGGTCCGCTCTGTCGACCATCGGTTGGGATGAAAAGTCAGTACTCATCTTCGATGTTGTACCTATCAACTCTTGCAGTTCTTGCCAAAACTTTGATATGAACCTCGCATCACGATCGGAAACAATATCTTTCGAATACCATGTAACCGAACCACATGCTTTCGTAAACCCAAAGCCACCGCATCTTAGACCAGGTATCTTTCATTGGAACAAAATGGGTGACTTGGTTAACCGATCCACAATCACCCAAATCATGTTGTTACCTTGTTGTGACCTAGGTAACCCCACAATAAAGTCCATAGAGATCGACTCCCATTTCCACTCGGGCACTCGTCGGGACCGAATCTTACCTTGAGGTCTCCTTTGTTCACCTTTGACCCTTTGGCAAGTCAAACATCTAGCCACAAACTCAGCTACATCCCTCTTCATGTTCGGCCACCAAAAAGTCTTCTTAAGGTCTCTGTAAAGCTTGTCACCACCCGGTGAACTGAATAAGGAGTGCAATGAGCCTCAGACAAGATCATTCTCCTTAACTCTGCATCGTCAGGAACACACCATCTCCCATCAAAACGAACACTCCCATCGGGATGTATAGAGAACCTGGAAGCTGCTCCACTTTCTACCTTTGACTTCCACTCCTGGATCTTAGGATCAAGCTCTTGCTTACTTTTGATGTTTTCATACAACTCTAGCTCGATCGTCAAATCCCCGATGGTATTCCCTTCTCGAATCATAAAGATCCCCAACCTAGACATCTCATCTCTCAACTTCAGCAAGGACATAGCTGTACATAGCGAATGAACGCTCTTCCTACTCAAAGCATCTGCGACAACATTAGCTTTACCCTCGTGATAGATGATCTCCATATCATAATCTCCAATCAGCTCCATCCACCGCCTCTGTCGCATGTTAAGCTCCTTCTGAGTGTAGATATACTTTAGACTCTTATGATCAGAGAACACCTTAAAAGTTGCGCCGTAAAGGTAGTGCCTCCAAATCTTAAGTGCGAACACAACTGCACCCAGCTCCAAATCATGAGTAGGGTAGTTCTCCTCATATTGCTTCAGCTGCCTCGAAGCATAGGCTATCACTCTTCCTCCCTGCATCAAGACACAACCCAAACCGTTCTTTGAAGCGTCGGTATAGACCTCAAAGTTCTCACAACCCTCTGGCAAGGCTAGGATAGGAGCTGTGGTCAAGCGTTCTTTTAAGGTCTGAAACGCCGTTTCACAACTCTCATCCCAAACAAATCTGACTTCTTTCCTCATCAAGGATGTCATAGGCCGTGCTATGGTAGAGAAATCCTTCACAAATCTCCGGTAGTAGCCGGCAAGGCCTAAGAAACTTCGAATCTCAAGAACATTCTTCGGCGATTCCCACTTGGTAACGGCCTCAATCTTACTAGGATCCACAGATACCCCCTTCTTGGATATTACATGGCCTAGAAAAGCCACTTCCTCTAACCGAACTCACACTTGGATAACTTGGCATAGAGCCGATTTGCTCTCAAGGTCTCGCAAAAACTATCCTCAAGTGCTCTTCGTGCTCTTCTTTAGTCTTGGAATAAACCAGGATATCGTCGATGAAAACAACCACAAACTTATCCAAAAACGGTGTGAAGATCCGGTTCATCAAATCCATAAAAGTTCTTTGGCGCATTAGTCAACCCAAAAGGCATCACTACATACTCGTAGTGACCATAGCGAGATCGAACGCTGTTTTAGGAATATCTTCGTCTGCTATCCTCGCTTGATGATACCCCGACCTCGCATCAATCTTAGAGAATACACCACTCCACTTAGCGATCGAACAAATCATCAATCCTCGGCAACGGATACTTGTTCTTCACTGTAACCCGATTGAGCTCTCTGTAGTCAATGCACAATCTCATACTCCCATCTTTCTTCTTTACAAAAAGAACTGGAGCTCCCCACGGTGACACGCTAGGCCTGATATAACCCTTGTCTACTAACTCATGTAACTGCTTCTTCAACTCAGCCAACTCTTTAGGTGCCATACGATAAGGTGCTTTAGATATAGGACCCGTTCCCGGCTTAAGCTCCACGCTGAAATCGACATCCCTCTTGGGAGGCAAACTGGGTATTTCCTCAGGAAATACATCTTCAAACTCTTTCACCACAGAAATCTCAGAAGTTGTCGGCGGCTCTACTCGGTGATCTCTCACATGACAAAGGATTAAGGGACACTTTTTCCTTAAACATGACTTTAAAGTCATAACCGCTATAAACCTACACTTAGGCTTTACCACAAACCCTCTATAGGACACCTTAACACCCTTGGGACTCTTTAAAGACACTCTCTTCTGTCTACAATCTATCCTGGCATCATACCTACCTAGCCAATCCATCCCAACGATCACCTCAAACCCATCCTTAGGAAACTCTAACAAGTTTACTGGTAAATCTACCCCTCCAATCACCATGGATATACCCTTATATAACTTGAGACACGACACGACTCCCCGAAGGTATGAACACATCATCTTTTACAACCTCAAACTTACCCAAACCCATAGACACAAAGATGACTTTTAGACACAAAAGAATGTGTAGCCCCAATCAAACAAAACAAAGGACGGTACATTATTAACAAGAAAGGTACCGGTAACTACATGAGCATCATCCTGTGCTTCCCGCTTATCCATCATGAAGAGCTTTCCACTATTCTTCCGTCCTCCACCCCGAATCAAGCATTGGAGGTACTAGGCTTAGCCGCCGAATCCTGGGTGACACCGTTATTCTCGACGCCGATAAGATCCACCACCACCGCGGTTGTAACCGCCCGGTTACCCCCGTCCACCTCTGTTGCCCCATGCACCTCCCGGTCGGCTACTAGCAAAACTCGAGTCGGCCCCGAGAGAAATTTCCGATCGAGCTCCCGAACCATTGCGGGCTTGTAGCTCGTGCATTCCCGCCTTTTGTGGCCTATACCACCACAGTTGAAGCACGTAAGGTTGGTGTTGTCACTTACAGCCCGACCTCCATTCTTTCCCCGACCACGAGAACCTCCAGAGAAACCCACTCCACTAGAGAAAGCTTTAGCATGGTTGAAATTCCCTTTCTTGTTGGTTGGTGATTGTTGTTCCCACTATCGCCTTCCTCTTTTCGGTGATCCTCTCCTAAATCTCCCTTGAGAGATCCACCATTCTCTCGGCTTGACCCGCTCTCGGATACACTTCCTTGAGGTCGTAGCAACCCCGGTAGGCATACGACTCACGATCTTAGCAGACAAACCCCTCTCAAATCGGAGAGCCAAACCTCTCTGTCCGAGCTGCAAATCTTCCACATAACGAGATAGCTCCATAAACCGATGATAGTAATCAGTGACTGTCATCTCCTCAGACATAGTGAAAGATTCAAAGTCGGATCTCATCTTGTGTCGGATATGCTCCGGCACAAACTGTTCCCTCATAGCACTCTTCAACCCAGACCACGGAATGGCCCCTTCCTCTTGGTAGTAAGCTCTAGCATCGTCCTTGACATTCTGCCACCAAACCGCAGCTTCTCCTCTTAGGTAGTACACTACCTGCTCAACAACCATATCCTCGGGGCACTTAACCATTTCCATGAGAGCTTCAATCTCATGGTGCCACTTCTCGAGCAGCTTTGGTTCACCTACCCCGTCATATGTGGGAGGGTGGAAACGAGCAATGTTGATGCTAAGCTGGGTTGCATCCATCGTCTTCTCGTTTCCTTTTCCCACATTTTTGAGAGCTTCAAGGAGAGCCTCTTGTTGCTCAATCATGCGAGCAACCTCATCAACAGACATCTCCGAAGCTTGGATCTGTGCGGGAGTTCTTTTGGGCGGCATTTTGAGCTGATAAGAATGAAAGAAACGTAAACACATACTCAAAATATAATACTCTTCCGCCATAAGAACACTCGGCCGAGTATACATCATACTCGGTCGAGTATAGAGCACTCGGTCGAGTATCCTCTCAGATACTCGGTCGAGTGTCGACTCCAGAGACAAACATCAAAACACAAAAGAAGCACTCGGTCGAGTGTAGCAACACTCGGCCGAGTGGACCATACTCGGTCGAGTATACCCCCATACTCGGTCGAGTTATCATAAACAGTAGCGATGGCTACTTTCTGTCAAACAACACTCGGTCGAGTTTTTGTCTGCTCGGCCGAGTACTCCATACTCGGTCGAGTGCCTACAGCTCGGCCGAGTAACACTATAAACAAAGGTTAGCGTTTACGATTCCTCTATCATGCTCACTATTCTCATAACAATACGTAAGGAAGCAAAAGCCATGTTATAAACATATCAACATGCAATGCATATACCAAAATTTTAATGCCACATTGTAAACATATCAGCATACTATTCATGCTTATTCGATTTCTAACATAACAATCATTTACAATTCATCTCTTCTATCATTTCTCCCTTCATCACCTTCACAACTTTAACACATATATATATTCAACTATCAACTTTTACTAGCCTTCATCATCACATACATGTACATACAAAACCTACTCTCACCACTTTTCCCCATGTTACCGGTTTGAGTTAGTGAGGGCCAAGTTGCGACTCCGGGACGTCTCCCGAGTCTTTGCGGTAGCTCCAGACAACTCTCCCCGGGTTCATTTTATTTAGACTCCCTAGGTTCATTAATTCATTTTGTTTAGGTGCCGGAATCTTTGGCTCTGATACCACTTTGTAACACCCCCTCATACCAAGGTGCCTTACCAGGACCACCCTACCATGAGAGTGCGTTACCATCTCGGTTGCCCGAGGTTAGTACATATCAAAAGCGTCTGAACTGAGCACATTTATTAAGGTAATGTAAAAGTAAAGTTTACAAAATCCCAAAACCAAATACTGTTTACTGAACTACAACTTCAAGGTCTTAATAACCAAAAGAAAACTCGCTAAGAACTCAGACAGTGATGCTAAGACTCGTGATGGCGATTCTCCCAAGATAATCCCCAAGCTCTCACTAGCAAAACCTGTCAAGCCTGCTCACCATCCCCGAATGGATCACCGCAGATTACACAAACAACAACGGGGTCAGTGTTATGTAACAACAAGACAAACAAATGCAATACTCGTCCCGATCATCGTCAACTCCCAATCACCCCTGTCTCACATAGTAACCGACTACACACTAAAGTGTGTAGCCCCGCGCATTACCCATCGCAACAGGTAATCCTCGCCGCCAGTGGGTGACCGCAGCCGATCCCACCTAGTCCAGCTCCTCAACGAGCGATAATAATCCCTGTCCCTTAATGTGCACATCCCCTCCCGTGGCGGGTTCCACGGAGGGCAAACTAGGGTGTGAAGCCACTCCCGCAAGTGACTCCACCACAATCACAATCACACGACATTACTGTCATCTCAATCCCCTCACACCAACACTGTCACAACAATCTCCATAATACGATGATCAATAGACAACGATAAATACAATAATATGTCATGTAAAGCACAGCAACTGAGTAGGGAAACCCTACCTTAGCAATCACAAAGATAAGCAACACGGACAATCAAAAAGGCTCCTCTACGAAGTCTTCTCCTATACAAAGATCATACAACACAATTACACTTTGAACAATTCCCAACATCCCCTTCCATATAAATGTATAGCAACCCGAAACGACGCAATAATTACAAAGATGTACTTACCAACAGTGCAACAAGAACCTTTACGCAAGAATCACCGCAAATTATCGACACAAAGATGCTACGAAATGCTCAAAAGGGATGATTAGGGAATGATTTGGGTAGGATTAGGGTAACGTAGCAATGATAACGCTGTGAAATATGATATTAGAAACTGACGCGGAATATAAAAATACCCTAATCATTCCTTAATCAAACCGTCGAAATATAACTTCGCCAAACCGGACACTCGGTCGAGTGTAAGGACACTCGGCCGAGTGACCTACACTCGGTCGAGTATTCACTATACTCGGCCAAGTGTTCTTCGGCAGAACCGAAATAACACGCATCCAGAGCATTACTCGGCCGAGTAAGCTCTACTCGGTCGAGTAGGCTCCAAAGGAAATCCGTATTGTTACATTACAAGATATTGTGAATTATACTAACTAGTAATTAAATGACCATTTTATGAGAAAGTAATTTTATATTACTAGTCAATTTGTTAAACATGATTTATTTAATTTATAAATGATATTTAATTAGTTAAATATGCATTTTAAATTAAAACAAGACATAAGACATGTCACATGTCACATGACATACAATTGTACAATTGACAAAAATAAAATGGACTCCATATTACACTATAGAAACCGAAATATTGGAGGTAGTATGGGTGAGTGGGTGTTTTGTTTAATGGATAAATAAAACACTATGATTACCTACAATGTAGGGTAGTCTTACACCTATTTTACTTAATAAGAACAAAAGTAAAAAGCAAAGACCATGCATTGGTCTTAGAGGACTCCTCCAACCGGTTTTGTGGGCATTAGTAGAGAATTTTATTCTCTTAATTACTACTAGTATTCATTCTAATATGACATGCAAAAGGTTCATGTATTTTATCTCTTCTCTCTCTTTAATCTTCATCAAAAAGATGAGATTTTAATTCAAATTGTTCATGGAAGATTACTAAAATTATTAATGTAATATATGAGTATTAGTAATTGATTTTAAGGTAAACTACACTACAAACATCTAGTACATGTTAGTTTGTGGGATTAAGGGATAGTTTTGGGTGCTACTAATTGGAGGGCTTCTAATTTGAAGTCAAGGATGTTCATCCATTAATGGAAAGCTCAAGAACTAACAAGAAGGAGATCTTGTTGGTGCCCAATATGACCGAAATCATTATAGTAAGGAACATGATTTCTTCTCTTACTTTTTAGTTTGCATGCATAAGATTTTTAATTAATTTTATGACTAAATTAATTAGAACATATATGAATATGTTGTATAATGAGATCTAGATTTCTAACATCATTAACCTCTTTAGGGCATTGGAGTAAGTGTCCCCAAGATTTGTGAATTTCCTTAGTGGGGTAGTCTTCTTGGATGGCTCAAGAAGGTTAACTTCATCGGTCATGCTAGTGGAGCCTTAAGAACGACTTGTTAAGCCTTGATATCCTCGACCTACCGTTTTGGACAAGAGCCCTTTACGGATGTCATCTTCAATCCTTATTCCTAGTACGGTTAAGTCCTTGAAAGTTTTGATGTTTTGGTACCTCAAATGATTGGCATAGATGGGTTTGAGATTATCCACGAACTTCTCCACAAGGGTAGCCTCATCTGGGCGTTCAACTAGTTGAGTACTAGCGGTGAATCCTTCTTTGTCATTTTGGGTAAGAACCTCTAAAGTGCGCATGTTAACTTGGATCTCAGCATTATCCGCATATTGCTTAGAAAACTCGATTGCGGCATCTTCCCAAGTGGCGATCTTCTTGTGTTCTAAAGAGTAGAACCATTGCTTTGGGATGGTGTCAAGAGATGAAGGAAAGATCCTTAAGAACATCTCGGGTTTGATGCCTTTGATAGACATGTAATCCTTGAAGGCACGGATGTGGTTCAAAGGGTTCTCATGCCCCTCGAATTTAGGGATATCCGTCATATTTAAGTTGGTTGGCAACTTGGAATTTACGGCCTCATACTTGCGATTATTATCCCTATAAATGTCATCCCCTTTAAGGTACATCAATTGCTCCTCTAAGTATTGGAGTCGTTTTTCAGCTGCAGTCACACCCATGGAGGGGCTTTCTTCCCTGAAGTCATTCACGAAGTCATCAACGACTTCACTTTCTCGAGGAGGAATCCTCGTTTCTACGGCGTAGATTTGGCCCTCGATGGTGTCAAGGTGATCATACACTTGGTCTTGGGTAACTTGGATTTGAGCTAGTGCGGCTAGGATTCGATCATTACCATCTTGAAGTTGATTGAAGTTCACGTCACTTGTTTCAGGCATCTTGAAAACTGGATAAGAGATCGACGACGAATCAAAATACGATCGACCATCCTAACACACTTACTAAGAGAAGAAATGTTTTGACTTGTGAAGTGGGTGTGTGCCACTTGTGTCAGTGAGCTTTGAAAAAATGACAAAGTTTGAAAATGTATGTCCTAGTCAACTATAGTGTAGTTGTAGGAGTGGACTCGAAGTGAGGTTTTGAAATGGGCTTGGACCCGAATTACGACTCGACAAACGGACAGAGTTTCGACTCGGTTTTGCGCTAATCAATGGCCTTTTTCGAAATTTTCATTTAAAAAAAGGATTTTGATTTTTACAAAAATCGTCATGGTTTCATTTAGAAATGGTGATCATGTAAGGTAAAAATATTTATACAGGTATTATAACGGGATGTTGAGTGCATTTAAAAGGGTTTTGGTTTAAAGGGTGGGTTGTCATACCGAACAATCAAACCCGGAGTCTGTGGAGAGGCTCGTACCGAACAAGAGTAAAGCCGTTTCCTAGTCCATTTCCTCAAGTAGTGAAGGTCCTTGATACAAAAAAGAGTAAGCATCATGGTATGGATGACGTCAATCGCTATCCATCCTTGGGCCCAAATAAGAATTAGGACCGTTTAGACGGGACGATTGGTCAAATGGGTTGGGTTGGGCCTAGGAAGGCCGAATGAAACGATCTAGGAAGACCGAGTTATGAAAACCGACAATTGTCTTGTACAAACTATTCCCTAACCTTGTTCAAGTTTCACCCTTTTGGCTACACGTAAGTGTATTATCCCCAGCGGAGTCGCCAAACTGTGGACAATGGGCCACGGGGGCGCTTGGGAAACAAGCGTTTGCATTTGCGGAGTCGCCACCAATTTTTATGGGAAATTGGAACCGTTCGAATACCTCGTGTCATGTCAAGACACAAAGTAGTGACATAAACACCAAGAACTCGTTACCCTTAGCATTCTATGTCTAGAATGACTCTCGTGGATGCCAATGAACACGGATGTTCACAGAGATCTGGAGTAAGGGGTGAGGGTACGTATTAGGAAGCTCTTTTGATCGAACACCTAATCCCGCCCGCTTCGATAGCGGCCTCTACTAATGATTAGGGAAATCGTCTATACTTGATATATCGTCGATTATATGCATGCAATGCAACATCCAAGTTTTAATCCTAGCATGTGAAGATTAGACTAAGTCGGTGAACAATTAATTAGCACACAATTTGGTCAAAGTTGGGATTAAGGTTCAATTACATGTAAAAACATACAAATGATACAAAATACAATGATAAAAGAAAATTACAATAAAAATTATTACAATAATTACAACGGGTTTAGCGATTTATATCGAAAATACCTTTAAAACGGATAATTTGAGAAAAAGAATAAAGGAATGAATTAACGAACAGAACAGTAGGCGATAATACGAATAATAGTTAATTATACGTAGACTAATAAACTAGGTCAAGGCAGAACGGAAGTTCAGAGACAAAAATCAACCTGGACTGCGCCCTTTGGAAGAGGCGCAATAGATGATGCGTCTGTTCCAAGGGTGAGTTCTGGTTGTGAAGCCGGAACTGCAAATTGTTAACATTAATTGGTGATTTTAAGGATTGATTAATGTATTTACTCGGATGGAAGTGATTTAATTCATTAATTACATATGAATGAGTCATAAAAGCACTGAAACATGGACGAGACGGAATTAAGATGAATTATTTACATGAATGAACGATTGATTAGCGACATAGGTGAACTAATTAGGTTAAACATGATGAATTAATGACAAATTAACGACGAATATGACAAAAGACAGATGAAAATATGTCAAAGGTCGAATTCCAGAAACTCAATATGAACGAATTGAATCTCTACAACCCGAATTGATTTTGATGACGAAAACCCGCAAATATGAGATTATTAGGGATTTAAGTCGGATTTTAATGACGAATTATATACTAATGAATGATAAATTATGTACATATGAAATTACTATGTTATTGTAACAAAGAATTAGCGAAAACAAATAAAGAAGACGAATTACAGAGGACGAAGGAAGAAGAAAGGAAGCAGGAACTGCGGCAGCCTCACGAAGAGGCGCAGCAGGCACTGCGCTCCTTCGAAGAGGCGCAGCAGTTGCTGCGTCCTTTCTCGACGGTTATCTTCTGGTAATCCGAAAAAAGGGTTTTAAACGAGGTTTTATAAATCGGTTTTAACGAGTATTTTCGACATAAATCTTACATTAATAATACAAAAAGTAAATAACAATAATAAAAGAAGGATTTACACCCTCAGACTTACATGTTTGACGAAACGAGATGAACTAAGTTTACGATTAGTGATGCTCGACTCGAATGTAACGAAAGTGCCCTCGTAAGAGGAAAACGATTAAGGTTAGTTAAGTTGATTGATTGTGGAGCTGGTCAAATTGGTTGGTCATGCAAACGAGGCTGGTACTCAGAAGGATCCGAGCTTACGTGGTCGAATGTTCAAGCACGTAGACGCCAAAAAGTAAGAACGTGGTCTAGAATTCAAAGGGAGAAGAGAAGGGCGGACACTCGCGTGAGAAATATGAGGAGCGAAGGCTCCTATTTATACTAATCACGTGAAGGAATAGGGTTTTCGGAGAGACTTTGGAAGTGAATCTCGAAAAGATATGAAAAAGATACGAAAAATACGCAGAAAAGGACCTGGGAAAAGGCGCAGCAGACACTGCGTCTCTTGGAAGAGGCGCAGCACCTGCTGCGTCTGTTCCCAAGTGGTTTCCTCCTGCGGAAGAAAGATTTCCGCGTTCAAGTTATGGAATGGCGGGATAATTTGGTTTTCCTTAATATTTTGTATGAATATTACGGGAAATTGTTTACCAAAGATTAAAAGATTGTGAAATATTTATAAAATATGGAATAGAAATATCCGGAACATTCCAGAACATTTTGACTCGGGATTTAACGATTATCAGAAAATGAAGATGGTTTTAGGCCCGGACTCCAAATGTACTTTAATTACTGTCAAAACGACCGTATCGGCGCGTAGATGACAACTAAGAGGTAGACATCAGTGTTTGAGAAATCACTTGACCATAAACTTACGAACTGTCACAAATCGTTCCGCGTACCAAACATGCGGCCCATTCATCACCGGGTGGTTTGCGGGAGGTGCAGAAATAAGGTATCTACAGTATGGTACTCGATCGAGTGGCCCTTACTCGATCGAGTTCACTTCTTGTTACTCGATCGAGTAACCCTTACTCGATCGAGTAGCCCTGGTAATTTATTATACGTGCTTCTGACCTTCACCTACTCGATCGAGTAGGCTGTACTCGATCTAGTGACCCCTGTTTTGGCTCATATGCTTATCTTTTTACCTCGGCGCATATCATGTTTAATTCAAAGGTGTTCTTTTGCTTTTTTATGCATTGTTTTACGAATGTGTTGGTTCTGATGCGTAAGTTACCAGATCTATGATGTAATGAGTAACACCTTGTAATGGGTATGCATTCGATGGGGAGGACATGAGTTATATGTGGTTGTGACGGATAGTGGAAAAAGGAAAGGGAGATTGATGAGCTTATCGAGGCAAGGAGCATGTTTTGTGAGATGTGGTGAGTGATATAGCCGCATGTTGAGTAATGTAAAAGTAAGTGAATATGGGTAAGGGGATGATGTAAGTTTATGGAACGCGAGAATGAAAAGATTGAAATGAGGGATGCAAATGGTGGTAACTTAGGATGTTTAAGGATTATGAAGGGAGATAGTTATAACTGGGTTGGTTAAGGATATATGTAATGGAAAGGTCGTTGTAGATAGATGGAAAAGAATGGTGTATAAAGAGCTTAGGTTGAGTTATGCCGCGATGTGGATTTGTAGATAGAGATTTAGTTTGGGAATTTGGATTATCAAGAGGTGAGCCTAGTGTGTAATTTCCTTGGACAATTAACGGTATGTAATGAGTTTTGGTTTCTAGAGGAAAAAAAAGGTAGTTAAACAGTAAATGTTGATTTTATGGATTCATTAGTGGCAAGTGTGAGTGAGTAGAATGATGAGAGAGGACCCATGGTAAAAAAGAGTGAGAAGGTAACCGGATTACCAGAGAGTTAGGTACAAGGAGTAAGGAGATGAATTAATAATTGGTATTGTTGAGTGTAAAAGGGAAGAGAAGGATGAAAGTAAGCTTAGAAAACGTCGACCGGAGTTAAGGAACATGAAAGTAAGGAATCATGGAAATGTGTGATAGCATCATGAGAGGGTGTGAGTTAATGGTTATATAGGAGTTTCAGGACAACATGTTAGTCATGAGTTTCGAGGAATTAAGGGGACTAAAAGTTGGTAGAGTATTTGCACGATATGAAGTTGTGGTGGTGAGTTAGGTGGTGATACAATTAAAGACAGAATTGGGATGAATGTTCAGGTGAATTTTGTTGATGGGTTTAATGTTCGTCATTTGGGATGTTAACCGAGGATGGGAAAGAAACCGTGATATTTAGAGATGAGTGTAAGAGGTTTGATATACAAACGGTGGTAGTGTTGAGGTGTTGTCACTAGTGGTTAAGGGTGATGATAAGCAGGAAAGAAAGCCATTATAAAGAGGTTGATTTTATAGAGAACAGATTGATATGTATGGTTGTGAAAAAGTATAAGATGTGGTTATAGGAGGCGGTTGCTAGTAGTTGAGTATTAATGGTATGGTTACATTTGTTAAGAGGTGATAGTTATGCGAATGGGAGAATGTGTTATGAAGGGCATGTGAGTTAAGCTCGGGCAAGAGATAACCTTTATCAAGTGGTAACTTACGTGATCAGGATTTGTTAGTTAGATTCGAATACGGGTCTATGATATGTGTAAACGTTTGTGTGAGGTTTTGACCTCACGAGTAGTGGTATGGTGTGATAGTCATAAAGCTGTTATCTGAATGTTCCGTAACATATATTGTATAAGGTAACCTAATAGGATGATATTCAATAAGTAATAATTTAAGTGATCTGGCATGACTAGTTATACTTGTATGTTTAATTATGATATATGTAAGTGATAGTGTGATGTTCCGACCTCATGAGTAATAGTATGGATAACATTCGTAAGGTTCTTATCAGTTTATTCTGTATGATATGTTGCGTTGTGATCTAGTAGAGAGGTTTTAAGGAAGTTTTCTTGTCGAGGAATTATACTGAGTCTGTGTTGATGGAAATGTATAAGTTGTGATGTTTATCGATGTGGTTGTTGTGCTTGCATGGTGATCCGGGCACGATACTTCGTGTTGTGATGCGGGTATTTTCGCGCTGCAATACAGCTGTTGGTGGCGGTGTTGCGATGCCGTCATCGGTTGTGGTGGAGTAGGAGGGATGATTACGATACGAGTTTTCGAAAGTACATACCAGTTATACATAGATTGTTGCTTTGTTTACTGCTATTTCCTGCAAGTTTCGGTTTGGACAGATAGACGATTATTTTGTTTATTGATGTTTCTTACCAGTTTCAGCTTTGGAGTGAGGGTAGAGTATGATATGGAAGAGAGTTGTGTATGTTTCCGTTGTTGCCATGGTATAATGATATTCTATTGATGGGACACAGTTGCGAGAGGTTGTTGGAGTACTTGTGATCTTCTTTTAGAGGAGGTATTGGTTGACATAGTAATGGCAAGTGATTTGTGGAACATGTGTTGTACTGATCTGGAAGCTGCAGGTGGTTCATAATCTTTTATTGGGACAGTGAGTATAGGGTGTTGGAAATTAGTATCATGTAAGTCGTGGATGAGTTGTGGTATCAAAAGGGAGAACTTGAGGATCTAGTGAGAGTGTGTGTAACAATTGTGGATCGTGAATTATGATTATAGAGATAAGCGCATGTATAGAGTAGTATGTCGTTTTGCGGTAATGTTGGAGAGTTGGTGTGGTGATTTTGCTGAGGATTTTATGGTATAGATTAGATGGAGTGCAGAATGAATTGAGGAATGAGGACTGTTAGAGGAAGAGAGACCTGGATATAGGAATAGTTGTAGGCGTTGAGGTTATAGTCGGTTATCATTGACACGCGGTGGTGATGAGGATTTTGGGAAGTACAGCAAAGGATTTAGTATTAGTGAGTTACGAGGATGTAACATTTATCTTAAGAGGAGTAGGATGCGACAAACAGAGTTTGATGGTTGTACAAGTTGTAGTAGATTTGGAAGTTTGAGTCTTGGTGGAGAATAAAGAATGGATTTGTATTGTGGGTGATATTGTTAAAAGGTCATGGCCGTGCTTGTAGTAGTGCGATGTTTAGGAATGGGAGAATACTTCGATAGTGTTGACAGTTGGATGATGATGTTTATGAGTGTGAATAAATTTCTAGGACGTAGTTCATTTTAAGGGTGGTAGAATGTAATATTCCGTTTGGTGGTTGATCTTGCTTGGTGGATTGTCTTGATATTGGATTCGCTAATGGATAATGTGTTAGTGAGACGGAGCTAGCGGCGTTGGTGGAAGTTATTCGGTAATGTATGGAGTTAATGTCGAGAGGCTATAATGTAGTTGATACGATATCGTGAGCCATGTTATGGAGGTAGGTTGTTTCGAGTCGGTATGAGTTGTGGTTGGGGTTTTGTTTTGAGTCTTTGTTGCGTTGTTACGTCATGGTCAAGTGGGTATGTTTGTTTTTTAATATGGGTTTGAACTTCGGGGACGAAGTTCATTTTTAAGGAGGGAATACTGCAATACTACGATTTTCAGTACTATTGGGTACTCTATCGAGTGAGGCTTACTCTGTCGAGTAAGTGTGTTGTGATTTCGAAACAGTGTTCTGCTGACGGGTGCTCGATCGAGTAAGTGAGCTACTCGATCGAGTAAGTGGCACTCGATCGAGTAAGTCAGTTTTTACGGGTTATTTGCCGGGTTTGATAGCAACGCGTGAAAAGGTTATATAGGCTTCTCCGTCAGTTTCTTTTTACTTTTACCAAGTTCTAAACATTTTTACAAGAAAACAAACATCGTTGCATTTTCTCTTCGCATTGCTATCAAATCCAAGGGGTTAGAGTCGTCGGAATTCAGAGTTCTTTATCCGTTGAGACCGTCTTATTGTGGGTAAGATTCTTATACAGTTTTTATGTGATTTTATTGATATTAGTTGAAACCCTAATTGGGTAATTTGGGAGTTTTGGGAGTATTTTGATACTGGATGGTGATTGTATGATTGTGTATTTGATAAGAGGTGATTTCATAGAGGAACTTAGCTGATTTGCTATTGTGACGGTATTGGTGATTGCTTTTCCAGGTAGGGTTTCCTTACTCGGTTATTGATTACATAGTTGTTGGTGATGGTTGTGTTTATTGTTGATCTATAACGTATTGGTTTTGTATTGGTGTTGTTGTTCTATAATTGGTTGTGTAATTGTCTGTGGTTCGCGAGGCGTGTCCTCGGCTGAGTGGAGTCACTTGCGGGAGTGGCTTCACACCCTTGATTCAACCTCTGTAGAACCCGCCACAAAAGGGGATGTGCACATTAAGGAACATGGGTTATCGCTCGGAATAGATGAGCGGGGATTTGGTGGGTACGGCTTCGGTACCCCACTGGCGGCGTGGAATATCTGTTGAGATGGGTATTCTGGCAGGGTTACACACCTATTGTGTAGTCAGGTGTGTGAGACGTGACGGAGTTTGGTGATCTGTGTTTGGTTGTCTTGTGTATCTTTTTTTGTGTAATCAGTAACTGACCCCGTTTAAATATTTTAAAAACTGTGGTGATCCATTCGGGGGTGGTGAGCAGTTGTCTAGCAGGTATACTATGGATGCGCATGGGATTAGCTGGGGATGGAGTCGCCACGAGTCTGATAGTAGTCTTCTGCTGTGTTATCATCATACTTCTTGTTTCTTTAGTTGTATTTTGGTTTTAGAACAGTTGTACTTTACTTTACAATCGGTTTTGATGTAATTACTTTAAACTTATTTATCTAAAGTATGTTCTCTTATGGTCAATTTGATATACTTTGCCTCGGATAACCGAGATGGTAGCACTTCCATGCATTAGGTGGTCTTAGTAAGGCACCTTGGTGTATTGGGGTGTTACACAACATGTGCATCCCTAGCGAGGCCCATCTTGTGACCAACCCAACCATACCCGATATCCAGCGCTAGTCAAGTAATCTACTTTTTTTTAGAATAGTTCTAACATGAGTTATTAATGACCCTTTTACGTGTTATTTTAATGAGAAACAGCATTAATTTAGAAAAAAGTTTCAATAGGTAGGCTACACCTTAGTTAACCAAATGAGGAAAATTTCGATGTCTTTTGACACCATATAGCGGATAAATATCGAACTGATATAACTAGGGTAAAAGAACTCTTACCACTTGAGCTAACTCTTATTCTCAAGAAAACTTCAAAGCTTTAATATATCATCAAAGTGATAATTATCATAGAAATTAAATTTTTTTTATGCACTAACACAATGACATTTTATATTTGAATACGTGGAAGTAGGAATTGCAACAAAATCCAGATCCTACGGAGCGGATATGGATCGCAATATTTAAGATCCAGTGGATAATGATATGGGTATGGAACGTGTGGCCGAAATCCAGATCATACTCTTGGATCCCTTTTCATTTCATTTTCTTAAACAAAATGTTAAGTTATACAAATAGTAAAACTATATGCTTTATTTTCTAATGTTTTTTCATAAATCAAACCATGATTATTTCTGATTAACATTTTTCAGTTAAAAAAAGATACTTTTTTAGTGTTATTGTAATATCATAAGATTTTAATTTTATGTTTTTAGAATTTTAGCTTTATTATTTGTATTTAATAGAGAAAAATAGTATGTTACGTTGCAATAAAATCCAAAAATTAATATTTTCATATTTTAAGAAAGAGTTTTCTTTTACTATAAAAAAGATGGCTATATCTTGATCCAATCCAGATCCTGCAGATCCGGATATTGATATGCTAATTTCAGATTCTGTAAATATGGACCGGATCTGGATCTTATAAGATCCTATCCAGATCCTATCCACTACCATCCCTATGTAGAAGAGCTTAACGAACATCGATCACTTCAATTTTTTTAATTCTTTTTTAATCAATGGCATATTCTTAACCCAGGAACTTTCGATCCTAACACAGTTACTCAATCAGTTTTAAAGTCCATGAAAATTCAAAAGGTTAATTACTACGTGTAGCAGAGATAGAGTTGTTAATAATATGAGTCGACTCGTTGAACCCTCGGAGTGGGCTCGGTCAAACCGAGCTCGAGCTTGAGCTGGAGCCGAGCTTGACTAAATAAGGGGCGAGCCCGAGCTCAGCAAGGCTCGGCTCGAAAGCTCATTTATAATTCTTTTTGTATAATCTTTATATTGTAATATTATTTCTATTTCAAATTATATGTTATTTAAACACTTATAAAAGTATATTATAATATAACTAGTTTTGTGACCCGTGAAATTCACGGGTTGTTCTATTTCTAGTGTAATACTTTAGTTATTTAATACAATAACATACTACGATCAATTCAATTTACGATTTTCATGTTTTAAGGGTTGTATAAATTCAATTAGTCTTTTATACAACAGTTTATCAGAAATTAAAATGTCATACATTAGATATACTAAGATACCCCTATCAAAACTAAAGTAACTCAATGCAAGCTAAAATGAATTAATAATATAAGTATTCATATAATCAAATTAAACAAAACTATATTATCAAACAAAGATCCCCAAAGATAGAGCACCCTCACAAATTAGATATCAAAATTTCCAACAATTCTGAAAATAACATAAAACACACAATTAGAAATGTTATGACAAAACTAACATTTCATACCCACATAAAATTGAAGCTAATACAATAATAAATTGCGGAACTAAAAATTTTAAAGCAGCAACAACTTGAACAACAATTGTATCATTATTGTCGAATACTTCACCTATTAAACAATATTATACAAAAAATGTTATGTCATCCCCTCAAATTTTCCACCTTTTAGCCATATATTTCAACAGTAGGTCTCATGAGAGGTCGTCTCCCACTAATTTAGTGAGAGACATAATAGGGAAAAAAGAAATTCAGTGGGTCCCTCGCCCCATCATGTGAGAGGTCTCTCAATAACGCTATTGAGAGACCGTCTCTCCGGAGTTTTTGTGATATTTCAAAATATATATAATAATTGCTCAAAAAATTATTAATCATCCACGATTCCACGTTGATGTCACCAATCTTTACTTAGTATGTAAAATATAGTTGTTTAAGCAATCTTAGTATTTCACTTCTCCTTATAATATTCTTTCTTCAATAAATCATACCTATTATATTAAAAAAAAGTAACACAGTAATAGTGGAATTTATTTTTTGCAATATTATCGTTATTAACTTAGTTTCACCTTAAGTAATGAAAAAAAGAGGGAATGATAATGAAATCGTAGATATCACTACTACAGATACAGGCTATAACAACGGTTAAAAACCGTTGTTATATAAAAAAGCGGATGTTGTTAAAGCGTCTGTTGTTAAAGATTTTAACAACGGTTGGTTTTTCTAAGAAACTCGTTGTGAAAACTATTAACAACGGTTTAAAGTAGAAAAAATCGTTGTGGAAAGTGTGACTAATTTTTGGTGGGAAAGTTATAACAACGGTTACAGTATAAAAAACCGTTGTTATAACTAAAGACAACGGGCTTTTTTTAAATAACCGTTGTTGTTGATTTTTTTTTTTAAAAAAAAATTAAATTATATATTACTAGATGCATGCATTATTACCATCCCATTACCGATGCATGCATTATTATTACTGCCAAATCCATGCATATGAAAGGACGATATATGGAATGAGAAGGGTTATAAGATTTGAAGCAGATATGATGACACAACTTCCTAAACATATATTAATTAAAAAACAACTCAAATGACACATTACTAAGTATAAATTCATGCATTATCTCAATAACCATTCCATTATCTCACTATCTCACGTCCTAAACTGCTCTAAACCCTAAATCTTTAAAACAAACTCCAAACTTCCTTCAACACTTCCTTCAACAATGAATGATACCATCCGTAATACATGCATTATGACCGAGTACAATAAGAGTTTCATCCGCCGGTTGCTGGACATCGAGGGCAGGTACAGGAGCTACCTTGAGGACGCTCGGACCGCACTCAAGGACGCCAAAAAAAATTGGCTTGACGGAGCAGAAGATGTTGCAGCTATATGACGATATAGCAACTGCGGAACGAAACCTCCAAATAGCAAAGGAGAAGAGGATGGATATCATAGAAGAGAATAAGACTCTCTATGCATATCTAAGAATTGCATTTTTAGCAATGTAATTCATTTTTTTATGTATTTATATATTAATTAATTAAGTTTATTATGCATTCCTCTCCATCATCTTCTTCTTTTGTTTTATTTTATTTAATTTGTTTTACAAGCTAATACACGCAGCAAAACAACAGTAACCATTCACTAATTAAGCGAATAATACTTAGAGAAAGAACAATAATGATCGATAAAAACACATGCAAATGAAATAATTAGAGAAATAAAATAATGACTGAGATGATGACAAAACCTAAAACCATGCATATAAATTAAAGCGATACCTGATAATTAGAGAAAATAAGAGTCGACGACAACAATAGTGACGGAGATGATAAAACGACGATGAGAAAGAGAGAAAGAGACGATGAGAAAGTGTGTGTTTGTGTTTGTGATGTTTGTGTTTGTGGCTGTAGCTGATCTGCTGTGTTTGTGTGGTTTATATTATGGAAAGTATTGACAACGGTTTTTACACAAAAACCCGTTGTCATTAGAGAATATATTAACAACGGGTCCTTAGAAAACCGTTGTTAAAAGTATTAACAACGGGTCCTTAGAAAACCGTTGTTAAAAGTATTAACAACGGGTTCTAATATAACCGTTGTAATTACTTTTCACTAATTTTGTGGCCAAATTATTAACAACGGTTATAATGTATTACAGAGTAAACTGTTGTTATTAGTTATTATATTAACAACGGTTGTGAAAGTTTGACCCGTTGTTAAAACCTATAACAACGGTTATCAACACATAACCGTTGTAATTAAGTTTAGTAAAATCTGCGCCATCCATTCTACAACGTCTTATGGTGATTTTCGTGAATAAGCGTTGTTAAAGGGGCGTTGTAGTTGCCTGGATTTGTAGTAGTGGATGTAAGTATATTTACCTTGGAAGAGCTTAACACAATAAATAATGTTGATAGCACCTAAATGAGAACAAAACAAACACATACGCGAAATTGAAAATGTGATGAACACTTCATAACTCATTACCCAATGAAACTTCCATAAAAAAAATAAAAAAAATTAGTTAATAATGTCGGTGACACATACCATTCTACTAACGACAGAGATAAGAAATTTTTTGCTTACAAATTTTGCCTTCCATAAAAAAATATATAAACAATTTAGGATGCGTTTTATGGCTATTAAATATTATTTTTTCATTATTATCAAATTTAATATAGGTATAAATAAAGATCAAGTTCATGACTTTTGAGCATCCATTTTTCATTATTATGAAGTTTAATATAAACATAAATATGGGAAAATGAGAAATGGTATGTAAAAGGTTTGCATTATTATTATTATTATTATTATTATTATTATTATTATTATTATTATTATTATTATTATTATTATTATTATTATTATTATTATTATTATTATTATTATTATTATTATTATTATTATTTTTTCTTACAAACTCCACTTTGCATGAAAGTCGTTTAAAAAGTTATCTTGTATATGTAATTAAAATATGACATATTGATTATGATAGATATTTTGGTTTTCCTTTTAATTATATTTATAAATTTGTAGATATTAGTAGTTTTATAATCCAAATTATTAGATTTTTTATTTACTACATATCAGACCTTTTAGCTACTATATTTATGGTTAAGGAGGAGTTAGATGAACAAATTGAATGATTTAAATGATGAAAGTAAATTCTTAATTTATTTTTATAATTTAAATCATGATTTTATGGTCTCCACAGTATGTTTCAGGAATGAATCGTCTTGAAAATTCCTTTTCTGCATAAGGTTCGATCCATTCATCCGAATGGATAACCTTGTTGATTATGAGTTTTGAGTAAATAATGCGACCATCAGTAGGGGATCGCTCATGTTTGATCTCTGCTGAACCAGAGTCAACCAGAATGAATTCATAAAATCTTTGGTTTTTATTAATGTGATCAGGAAACCAATGAAAGCCTTGTGGAAAGGTTTTATACGTATTTTTCTTGACTTCTTGGACAGAAGGTGTAGTTTTGAATTTGGTTAGGCAGATTGTTTCTGTTACTTGTTTAGTGATATAGTAGCCAGCGGCTCGGGAAGTATTATTTTTAACTTCCTGCTGTTGTTTTTGTGCTTTGGTCAAATTTGATTGGTTTTGCACTGCTTGAGAGTATGGCAGAGCAGGAAAATTTGAAGCTAGAGGTATAAATTGATTGGACGTTTTGATTGAGTTTTGAGTTTTTGAAGTAGTTGATTTTGATGTGGTTGGTTTTGTGATTTGAATGTCCATCTCATAGTCATCAGAGGACTGGTATCCCTGTTGGGCAATTCCCTTGCCCTTGTTCTTGGATGAATTCGACATTTCGTCCCTGTAAAAATTCTCGTGTCGAAAAATGGGAAGAGAATTTTTATCTCCTTTTATGTACTCAATATCAAAATCAAATACTGACAGTATAGCCTGCCATCTTGCAAAAATTTGTTTTGATACAATATTTTGAACATCTTTTTCTAAAACTTCTTTTGCTGATTTACAATCAATTCGTAAAAGAAATTTTTGTTGTATAAATCTCTTGGAATTTTGAAATACATAAAACAATAGATAAAATTTCTTTTTTAATAGTTGAATAATTTTTTTGAGGACCAAGCCATATACCAGAATGGAATCTGACAAGACTCTCTTTTTTATGCAGGTTTTGCTTAAGTATGCCTCCATATCCTATATTAGATGCATTTGTTTCGACTATCATGAATGCACTAGGATGAGGAATGATTAAGCAAGGTAATGACTTGACTTTATCTTTGAGATGCTTGACTATATTAGTATGAGATGCTGACCATGCAGGAGGATTCTTTTTGAGTCGTTCAAAAAGGGATTTGCAAATTTGTCTTAATTTTGGGAAGAAATCTGAAACATAATTCAGGCATCCCAAAAATCTTTGAAGTTGAGTTTTATCTTTGATTTCATCTGGGAATTTATCAGCAAATTCGATAGCTCGAGCTATTGGCCGTATAGTTCCTTTATGAATGTCATGTCCTAAAAATCTAATCTTACTTTGAAAAAGCTTCAATTTTGGGGCAGATACTACCAATCCATTTTTCTCAATCGTATAAAGAAAGGTTTGAAGATGTTTGAAATGCTGCTCAATACTTTGAGAAAATATCAAAACATCGTCAATATAGACAATTGAAAATGCTGAAAATGGATTAAGTATTTCATTCATAATATTTTGAAATTCCGAAGGAGCATTTTTTAGTCCAAAAGGCATTACATTCCATTCGTAATGTCCAATGGGACTAGAGGTGGCAATCGGGTCAGTCGGGTCGGGTTTGGGTCGGGTCACGTCGGGTCGGGTCATATCGGATTCGGGTCATATCGGGTCAGCATATCCTTTCGGGTCGAGTCGGGTTGGGTTCGGGTCGTTATCGGGTCGGGTCATTTCAGGTCAAATGATGTGCCGGGTCGGGTCGGGTTTGGGTCGGGTCATTATCGGGTCCGGTAAGTTAATCGCATTACTATAATTTTTTACCATTAAATTTAGTTTTTAACCTATTATTTGGTTTAATTAATTCATTACTAAGTCAAACATATCAATCTAAACACAAAATTACTTTCATTTTGATCAAAATTAAGCTTAATAATTATCGGGTCATCAATTTAATCGGGTCAGTATCGGGTCGGGTCAATATCGGGTCGGGTCTGGGTCGGGTTCGGGTCACTGATAATCGGGTCGTGTCGGGTTACGGGTCATCATCGGGTCGGGTCGGGTCGGTTTCGGGTCACAGTATTTTCGGGTTTGCTCGGGTTCGGGTCGGGTCACTCGGGTCGGGTCAGACTTGCCAGCTCTAAATGGGACTGTAAATGCTGTTTTGTATCTATCAGGTTCTGCAATTTGTATTTGCCAGAACCCTGATTTCATATCAAATTTTGAAAATATTTTTGCGTTATAAAGTCTCTTGAGAAGGTCTCTTTTATTAGGTATTGGATACCTAATCCATTGAAGTACCTTATTAAGAGGCTTATAATTGATAACTAATCGAGGTACTCCCCGTTCTTTTTCGGCATTGTTCATGACATAAAAAACTGCACAACTCCAGGGAGATTTGGAGGGTCTAATGAGCCTTTTATCCAAGAGGGTCTGAATTTCTTTTTTGCAGACTTCTAAGAGCTCAGCATTCATTTGAATGGGTCGATCCTTAGTAGGGATTAATCTTTCAGAGAAATCCTTGATGTAAGGTAGTGTGACTACATGTTTTTTCCTTTCCCAAAATGCATTGGGAATGTCAGCACAGACCTTTGTTTTAAACAAATTTTCAATATTATCAATCTGTTTTTGAATTGCAGGGGATTGAAGTTTTTCATCAATCCTTTCATAAGAAATTTCTTCCTTCAAATTTTTAATCTGAATACGCTTTTGATGAATAGTATTAATCTTTTGATAAATAGTAGAGGATTGAAGTAATGAAATATCCTTTTGAGCAATAGGAGAAAGAAATTCAAATGTTATTTCTTTTTCTAAGATATTTGTATGTATGCCAGAGTTATCTACTCGAAAGGGATAAATTTGTGTTAGGAAAGGTGTTCCAAGAATTAAATCTTCCGAAACATCTTTCACAACAATTAGAGTATTCTTAAAGGAATAATCCTTATTAATGATATGAGTTTTAGGAACTTTATGCTTGATCTTTAATGGGCTGTTATTAGCACCATATAATTTGGTATCAGTTTTTTCGTAATATTTGGATGGTATAACTCCATCCTTAATACAGTTTTGATCAGCACCACTATCAAGTAGTGATATGAGTTTAAGGGTAAAATCCTTAACTCTAACTGTAATTACGCAGTACCATTTTTGAAATTTTATCTTACTAATGGTTTTGATGAATTTATTTTCATCATATGAATCGTCTTTTGATGATCCTTGAGGATCTTGCTGTTGGTCTGGGTTACTTGTTATAAATCGTGATTCTTCCAGGGATATAAGTCTTGACTCAATATCAAGATCTCTGATTCTAAGATTTTCCAAATAATTTTGGATTTCATTAATTTGAACTTTTAATGAATTGATCTCTTGTTGCATTTGTTTAACAGGTGAAGTTGTTAGTTCTAAATCAACTGGTGTCTTTCCTTTAACAGTTGTTGAAGGATATTTGTTAAAAAGTTTTGATATACTGAATGGCTCAGTAATATAAGGTAAAATATTTTGATCTTTCAAGACTAGACTTTTGAGACGAGTTAAGGCATCCTTTTTAATGTCAGGATTATCTACTTTGTCTATAACATCAAAGAGAAATTCCTTATCTTTATTGTTATCTTCTTTTGTAGAAATGACATTAATTTTTTGAATAGGGGAGGATGATGCTGAGTCATAAGATTCAGAATCTGTTGAGTTTTGAACTATGTCGAGTTCTTCCTCCTCAGAAGAAGTGGAAGAATACTGAAGAAGAAGCTTTGATAATTTATTACAAAGCTCTGAATCATTATGAAACAATTCGTTTATTTTCTTCTTCGTGGTGCATTTATCTGCTTTATGGCCTGCTTTACCGCATCGATAGCAGATAATTTCTTTTGATGAAGAAGGTGTAAACTTCTTCTTTCTGTATTTATGAGGCTTTTTGTAATAAGGGGAACTTCGTTCTTTTGAATGACGTTTGAAGCTGCTTTGTTTTTTATGTGCTTTCCTTTTTGATGAAGGAGCTTGAACCTTTTCAAGGCCGAATGCTTCACAGAAACATCCCAGTTCTTTTCTAGAAAGTTTCTTGTCTGAACTGTATTTTGATTGAAGTTTAAGTTCTTCACATAAAGATAGACCTTCATTCTTTACGAAGGCAAATAATTGCCCATAGGTTATATCTTTGTAAGGAACCTCTTCAGATCCTACAGTTTCTTTAAGCTTTCTAAATACCCTTTGAGCGAAAAGGTTAGGAAGACCAGATATGAATTTTTCTTTCCAGAATGATTCATTGCAATCTGGTCGTCTTAGCACATAAGTAAGGAACATGTCTTTATACCATCGATAGTCACTTAATGTTGGACATCGAAGGTTAGTCAAGACAATCTTTTGAGCTGATAATTCTTCTATGGGATTTCCAACAAAGTACAAGGCTATTGTAACAATAAGGAAGCTACAACAGTCATTAACAGTTTGTTCCATCCCGTTTTCATCTTCAAGAATGATAGAATGATTAAGAATTGCTAATTGATCTTGAAGAGTTAGGGAATTATCCCACCAATTCTTCAATTGTCCTGTAAAACCAGAAACAAGTTTTCCAAATACAGCTTGTTCAGTATTAACTCTACCGGTTTTATAGGAAGCCATAGCCATACCCATTTCTTGAAGTGTACTGAGAATTTCATATTCAGCTTTTCCGTCTATGTTCCACTCATGAATTGTATCAGGATGATATTCATGAGTACGGAATTTAGATCGTTCTTCATATTGAATATCAGGAGGAGTTGGTCTAGGATAATAGTTTTTTGTGGAGATATTTTTCCAAGACCGTCGTATTTTATTGATATTTGGAGTTTCTGAGAATTGATTTTCTATTTGAATAATTTGATCGGAATCTTCAGATTCGGAAGTTGAAATAGAATCAGAATTCCTTGAAATAACGTCTATTTGATTAGGGGTTGTTTCCTGTGATGATTTAGAAGAATTTGATGAACTAGATGTTTTATTCAATAAAGGATAGGGAAGACTTTGAACTTTGAAATGAGCTTGAGATGAGATTTCATTAGGAAATTTTCCTAATGAAACTTGTTTTTGAGGGAAAGGTTTCAGTAGGTCAGATGACCTTGTAGAGTCCATCTTAGTAGACATATGGTCTACTTGAATGGCTATTGAATGCAAGGCTTGATTAGTGTAATTGTTTTGTTGATATATTTTTAATATATCATCTACAATTATTGGCTCGCTAGCTTGATCCTTTCGACCGACTTTGAAGGGATTAGCTGTAACTTCTTGTTCCTCTATGGAAAATTTAATTGGAACAAGAGGAGGATGAACAGAAGTAACTGTTCTTCCATCTGCCATGTTCCAAGTTCTTCTCAATTGAGTTTGAACTTGTATATGAGATTGCTCATAAGGGTTTTCTATACTCTTGTTATGACAAAAGAGAGAAAACCAAGTGAAAAAAGGTATGTTTAAAGAATGATGATTCATATCTTCATACCAAATTTCCCTTATTTGACTTTTAAATTCTTCTGGAAACGAAAGAAGCCATGATTTCTTTTGAACATTAACAGGAGAATTAAAGTCTTTTCTTAGATAAGCCTTATCTATCTCAAAATATTCCTTAAGCATATTAATAGATTGGAAGTCCGATGTTGTTGGAGATTGAGGAGGAGATGATGTGGCTTCATATTCTGGAATTGGAGATTTAAAATGAATTTTATAATTGGAATTTTGCAAATCAATTTGAGAGCATGATTTTCGTGGAGGAATGTATCTTGGAATTGAAGTAGAAGATGAATATCCTTCTTTAAAAGAGTTGAATCTCATAATGACCCTTTTATCATCTTCAATAACTTCATCCAAATCTTTTTTGAGCATATTAGGAGTAAGAGGTTCCTTAATAATCTGGAGTTCCTCAGGGATAGTTATTTTATCCCATGAAAGAGTTTTGGCAGTTGTAACTAAAGATTTAGTTCTACCGTCTTTTGAATGAACTTCCAAGAAAATAGTTTCTTCTTTGGAAGAGGGTTCATAAATGAACTTGGGATTAACAGTTGAGGACATCAACTTGAAATAAATTCTAAAGACAATTGCAAAGTTCCTTGCAAAATCTTTGAATTTATTATCTTGAATATGAATATCAAGAATCAAAGAATCTTGAATTAATGGATCATGTAAATCAATTGAAAAATCAGGAAAACAATTGAAATATACAGATCCATTACATACATTAGTTTGTATAACAGTCAATAAAGAATCCTTATATGACCTTAGTCTATTATCTCTTAAAGCCATAAACAAAGGACAATCGACACCTTTATGAACTAAAGGTTTGACTGCTACTTGAACTAATCCAAAATGAATGAATCTATATTTTTTTTGTATATAGTTTTGAATACTTGTATGAGAAAGCAAGTGCAATGTTTCGATAGGATTACAAATGCTTCGAGTCTCTTCATGAGTTCGTATTAAAAAAGCAGTTTTAAAATCAAATGATCCTATTTGATATATGCTAGTTGGATTTTCTCTTTGAGAATATCCCAATTTGAAAAATCAACGGGAACATTGATTTCATTGCTTTGAACTGTTGTTAAATCTCTACTTGTTCCTATTGGAAAGGCTCTTCTTAGCCAGTTTGCCATAAAAAGGTTTTGACACACTAATGAATGCAAACTTTATGCAGACGGGAACAGTGGGACCACCCTACCGGGAACACCTAGACGCGGCTTACCAACGGACTTACCAGGGTTGACCAACACCTTACCAATACCTACCTAAAGGTGACAGACACTGTATGCTTTGAGCCTTAAAATGGCTCTGATACCAGGAACAGAGACCCAGGTCAGAGACAAGTAAAGAAATGAAAATAGAGCAAATTAAATGAAATCAACAAGATTTACAGAGACCCAGGTCAGAGACAAGTAAAGAAATGAAAATAGAGCAAAATAAATAAAATCAAAAAGATTTTTACCAACTTAATTTTATTAAAATATATCTTTTGAAAACTTACAATGTTTGAATAAGTAATTCAGACTAGGAATTAATACAGGAGATCTCGAGTTACAATCTAAAACAAAATTATTTGGCTTGAGGCCTATTTCTTTTGTTTTGCAGAAAAAACTCGATGTCTGATATGAATGCTGATGTTGCCTTTTATAGTCAGATTCAGAGATGACTAGAAAAGTAACTCAAGTGTGTTGTTGAATTCTGATTTGCAGGTTGATATGGTCCGTTGCTTTTGAATTATGGAAAACAGTTGTCTTGGTATCTTCTGGAAAGTGACCAGCTGTCCAACTTTTGCTTGTACTCAGATTAGTGCTCTTGCTTTTGAGTTTTGTCATGGGCTTCTAAAGTTACCACTTGACCCGTAGGTAAGAATAGTAAAAGTTTAAATAGTACTATACGTATTTTAATACGCATACATACATGTACAGACCCATATACGAAATTGCATATTTGTACAAAACTTATACGTACATGTACAAACCCATATACGAAATTGCATATTTGTACAAAACTTATAAATTAATATAATTTAATTATGATAATCCTACATGGCAAAAAATAAAATGTATTAAGTTGCCTTTTAACTATATATATATATATATATATATATATATATATATATATATAGTTAAAATATGACATATTGATGATGATAGATATTTAAATTCTTAATTTATTTTTATAATTTAAATCATGATCTTATGGTTTCCACACAAAAAATAATATTACTAAACCTTATAATGAGTTTTAATAAATTTATTAAAGTAGCCTTAATATTAACAATATAGATTAATAGAATTTAATTATGATAATCCTACATGGCAAAAAATTAAATGTATTAAGTTGCCTTTTAACTATATAGTATAGATTATATAGATTTATAGATGTGGTATTCGTAATGCACGCGTGGCTTCTTCTTCGCCTATGTGGCTTTATCTACGTGGCCTTTTAAGGTTACCCTTTTAATATAATTTTATAGATATTTTTAGTATTTTATAATCTTATTTGATTTTTTTAAAATATTTATATTTAGTTTGATGAAAGATGTGAAAGTGAAAATATGTAATGACAAAACGAGATCGTGTATTTCTAATACAAAATAAATTAATTAATTTAGATTCTGAATTAATGTCTCGTCACATTAACGTAATATGAAAGCTTTTGACGCCCTCTGTGGGAATCGAACTCACGGCCACATGGTTAAAAGTCATGGGCTCTACCAGCTGAGCTAAGACGGCTGTTCGATTTAATATTGTGTTTTACTCCAAAGAAGATACTCCCTCCTATTCACTATTTTCTTCCCTATTTCCTTAAACGGATTCTTCAGGTTTTCTTCCCCTTTCTTATTTTGGAAACTTTTACTCTTATTTTATTCATCCATCTCTCCTATTATCAAACCCCACTCAACTTTTACTCTTATTTTATTCACCCCTCTCTCCTTTCACCAAACCCCACCTAACTCACAATTTCTTATTTAATTCCTAATTATTCATTCCTCTCTCCAATTCACAAACCCTACCATCTTCTTTTATTCATTCTTTAATCATCTCCTAAAATCTTGTGCCCACATCAAAGGGGAAGAAAATACCGAATAAGAGGGAGTATTATATTAAACTTAAGTGTAACACAACATAAATCTTTAGATTATGAGTATCATCTTTCATGATTCTTACCAACTAAGCTAATTGATTTCTAAGAAATTTCATTCATTAAATTCTCCTTTCTCGTTGATTACAAAATAAGAAAATTCTTAATTATATTAAATTCATTTTTAAAGTAGAGAACCGATGTCATTCATATAAGGAACTTTTTACTATTGAGGAGAAAGAAGAATTTTGTTGTGTGACGAGGCGGAAGTGAAATAAAAAGGGATGAGCCTTCTAGAATTGTTATTTGGAAGTGAAATAAAATGGCGTGAGACTTCTTGCATTATTGTTGTCCTTTAATTGTAAATAATGGGATTTACACTAATTTTATTGTTTGAGAGTGATAGGGTGCCACCCGGTGGCGCTCAAATTCGGTGTCATCCTCTTACATGCATTCTTAATTGAAGAGGTCCCCACTTACCCCATATGAGAAGGTGACGCCCAAATTGAGTGTCACCCGATGGCGTCCTTTCATTTTCCAGTTTTATTTAGTTTCGACACACTTATTTAGAGAGTCCAAATTTATTTATCATTATTAATGCCTTGGTGGTCAAGAGAGTAAAGGTGGACAAAAGTGTCGCTCAACTAGCCCGACCTGATCCACCTCATAGACAGAAAAAAAAAAGTCACGGCCCATGATGGTGGAAAACTACTCGGGCGGCCCCTATCCAACATGTGCATCCCTAGCCAGGCCCATCTTGTGGCCAACCCAACCATACCCGATATCCAGCGCTAGTCAAGTAATCTAATTTTTTTTAGAATAGTTATAACATGAGTTATTAACGACTTTTTTACGTATTATTTTAATGATAAATAACATTAATTTAGAAAAAAGTTTCAATAGGTAGGCTACACCTTAGTTAACCAAATGAGGAAAATTTCGAAGTTTTTTTACACCATATAGCGGTTAAATATCAAACTGATATAATTAGGGTAAAACAACTCTTACCACTTGAGCTAACTCTTATTCTTAAGAAAATTTCAAAACTTTAATATATCATCGAAGTGATAATTATCATAGAAATTAAAATTGTTTTATGCACTAACAAATGGACATTTTATATTTGAATACGTGGAAGTAGGGATGGCAACAAAATCCAGATCCTGGGATCCAGATCCTACGGACCGGATATGGATTGGAATATTTAAGATCCAGTGGATAAGGATATGGGTATGGAACGTGTGGTCGAAATCCAGATCCTACCCTTAGATCCATTTTCATTTCATTTTCTTAAAGAATATGTTAAGTTAAACAAATAGTAAAACTATATGCTTTGTTTTTCTAATGTTTTTTCATAAATCAAACCATGATTTTTTCGGATTAACATTTTTCGGTTAAAAAAAGATACTTTTTTAGTGTTATTGTAATATCATAAGATTTTATTTTTATGTTTTTAGAATTTTAGCTTTATTATTTGTATTTAATAGAGAAAAATAGTATGTTACGTTGCAATAAAATCCAAAAATTAATATTTTCATATTTTAAGACGAAGTTTTCTTTTACTATAAAAAAAATAGGATATATCCTGATCCAGTCCAGATCCTGCAGATCCAGATATAGATATGGTAATTTCAGATTCTGTAAATAAGGACCAGATATGGATCTTATAGGATCATATTCAAATCCTATTCACTTGCCATCCCTATGTGGAAGAGCTTAACGACCATCGATCACTTCAAATTTTTTTATTCTTTTTTAATCAAGGGGATATTCTTAACTCAGAAGCTTTCGATCCTAACACAGTTACTAAATTAGTTTTAAATTCCATGAAAATTCAAATGGTTGATTACTACGTGTAGCGGAGATAGAGCTGTTAATAATATGAGCCGGCTCATTGAGCCCTCAGAGTGGGCTCGGTCAAATCGAGCTTGAGCTTGAGTCGGAGCCGAGCTTGGCTAAATACGAGGCGAGCCCAAGCTCGGCAAGGTCCGGCTCGAAAGCTCGTTTATAATTCTTTTTGCATAAACTTTATATTGTAGTATTATTTTTATTTCAAATTATATGTTATTTAAACACTTATATAAGTATATTATAATATAATACTAGTTTTCTTGCCCGTGCGTTGCACGGATATTAAAATAATGTGTGATAAATTTCACAATAAAATGGAATATATACATATAGTACATCGTTCATCTCTAAGATTTTATGTATACCGTATGACCAACAAATAATTCTGGTTAACATAATATTGACATAAGAAAAAAAGAGTGTTTGATTAATAAAATACTTTTTTTAGAAAAATAAAACCAATATGAAGTTTATATATATGATACTTGGATTGATAGTTTTTAGAATTTGTTCATTAATACCTATTTATTTTTCAATTGGTCAAGGAAAACAATAATATCTACTCTGCATAAACAACTCAATTATGCAAAAAATCTCCTTCTTTCGACTAACAACCATAATTTATTCATTGCTGGATCAAATTGTAATTATGTAAAAACATTTAGAGGTAGTTAGAATGTTATATCTCGCGGTAAAATTATCGAAGTACGTTTGAATGTGAAGTTGTGAACCAAATTCCGACGCAATACTACATGGCTAGGGCTGCTTATGAACACCCCCCTGCTCTTCTCTATAGCAATAGTTTTGGTCCCCATTTTCTCATTTGAAACAAAATCATTCACGCAAACCCCTATTTTTCTTCCCTATTCACACACATGATCTAAAACAATCTCATCCCTTGAAAGATCGATCCTTGTCTCCGAAACTTATCTCAAATTTATCCAACCAAGTGAAAAACTAAACCTCTACTTCTAGAAAAATTCACCATCCAATGTAAACTAACCCTTACTCTCGACAATGTTGTTTTTTTAAGAAAATAAAACCAATATGGAGTTTATATATATGATACTTAGGACTGAGAGTTTTTAAAATTTGTTCAATAATACCTGTTTGTTTTCCAATTGGTCAAGGAAAACAATAATCAGTGTTGGGTCAAATGGTAGTTACGTAAAACCATTTACAGGTAGTTAAATGTTAAATCACCCTGTCAAACTATAGACGTACCTTTGAATATGAACCAAATTCCAATGCAATACTACATGGTTGGGGCTACTTATGACACCTCCCTATAACAATAGTCTTGCCCCCCTTCTTCTCATTTGAAATAAAATCCTTCACGCAGGCCCCTATTTTTATTCCCTATTCACACACATGATCTAAAACAATCTCGTCCCTTGAAAGATCGATCCTTGTCTTCGAAACTTCTCTCAAATTTATCCAACCAAGTGAAAAACTAAACCCCTACTTCTAGAAAAATCCACAATCCAATGGAAACTAACCCTTGCTCTCGACAATGTTGTTAGAATTAAGATTTTAATTTAATTTGGATTGATGGGGTCAAGATTAAGTTTATCAATATGATCTTTTGAGGTTTCTTGTTATTATTCATGTTACCTATATGTTTTAATGCAAACGATATTTTGTTGATAAATAACCTTATTTATTATCACTATCCTCGTTAAACTCATCACCCTTCCACAAATGCACTCTCCCTCCACCCCACTAATTTATCCGCAAAATAAAACACCAGCCACTGCGATTAGTTTTTACTACTTGAAACAACCAACAATCCACTACCACCATCACTACCTTTCTGCTACGTTTTATATTTAAGAAGTCATAAATCATATTCACCTCCATGAAACACCAATTTAATCCAGATAATATATATGGATCCTCGTCTCCCTTATCGAAGACAATTTATTTCTCCTTTAACAAAGATCAAAAGTTTAAGAAGTAATCTTCCCTCTTATCTCTCTCCCTTTCCCTTCCTAGTCTTTTTCTCATCCCCTCCCCTACCTCCATGAAAGTGTTTGGGTACTATGTTTGTAAACATAATAAGTTTGAATATTAAATATATACACGAACTTTGCTATTTATTTCATTTTGCATATATAAATCTTAGTACCTCCATCTCATTTTTATTGTCACTTTTTTCTTCAAATTTTATTATCTCATAATTATTATCCCTTTTCTAGATCTAGTAAGGAAAACTTTAGTCAACCAACTCGTCGCAATCAACCTCATTCCCACTCGAAACAACATTTAGCCCACTACTTAATCCCTTGGGTTCACACATAAAACGGTCTAAAATGCAAAGCTTTCATCTCTCTCTTGAAAAGTCCATCTAACTAATAGAAAACTATTTGCTACTTTCTGAACTTCATCATTTTTACATCTCGTAAAGATTAAGTTGAAGATGACAAAAAAAATGCAGAAACTTAGGCTTTGTTTGATAACGACAGATTGGACATTTTTTTTAGCATTTTGAGAGTTTTTACACTATTTAAATAACAAATGTGCTATTTTGAGTGTTGATCATCGACATATTGAAATAGTAGATTGTGGTGTAATTTCCTATTTTATATTATGACCTTTAATTAGTATATTATAAGAAAATAAAAATTGAGTTTTTTTTATCTCTGAGAAAATTAAAGATCAAACTTTATCTTTATTATATTTATAATTAATATTATTCACTTAAAATATATAAATTTAAGCAAGTTCAAATAAGTTAGCTAAAAGTTATAAATCACAAATTGTTCGAAGCAGTATAATCATTTTTTTATTAATATGAAACAAATGTCATAAACTTCATGAGAATATTAATGCGGTAAAGAACTATAGAAAATTTGGCAAGTATGTGACCCCCTTTTAGGTTTAATTTTTTTTTTTTTTATATTTTTGCCTAAAGGTGGTTAAAGCATTGTATTATGCATGACGAATATGTTTTACCCTTCCCCAATTCGTATCTCTCTCTAAATTATAGTGATGATGTGCTCAATTTACACACAAAAGAAATAATATATAGCATTAACAATAATTAATTTGCTCCATATAATTGAATAGTACCGTTTTTACGCATATAAATTTGTCAGAAGAAAAGCTTGAGAGAGACGGTCTTCACTATGTTAGAGAAAGACTACTGTTACCCTTTTATTTGGTTTTCATGACTTTTTTTTAAATGTTGATTGTTGCTTGAATTGAATCTTAACCTTATACATATTTCTATAATAAGTGTATCTAATTTACCTTCAAGCCTCATTCAAATCTATTTTATTACTCGTGGTACCATTTTTACTTTAAATTGTAAAACAATCGCACAATAAAGTTTTTCAAAACATTTACTCATTTGTCATAATATTATATTTCGATTCGCAAATTAGCAGCAACTTTCTTTATCTTTTAATACTCCTTGCAAAATAGATATCAAACTTTGTACTTATCAATAATTTGTGAATATCTTATTTAAATTTTGATTAATATACTTTTATATAATGACAAATGAATGTAAATAATATAATAATAAATTATCAATAAAAGTTGAAGTGTATTGTGAGGGAAGTAACTTTAAAATTAGTAGGAAAAATACATATGACATTTGAAAAATAAACTTCGTGTTATGTATAATTAAATATGACATTAGCAATAACAAAAGACGTAGGGGCATATTTCAGCGTTCATTTTACCTTTTTACATGAGTAAATTCCATTTAGTACGTATTATGCATGCACATTTGTCACAACCCAGTTCGGCCTAGGGCTTTTTAGCCTTATAATACCTCATCTTTTTTTAATCGGAAGTTGTTATAAAAATTGAATATTATAAATATATCAAAGATTTTTTTTCCTTCTAATTTAATAAAAAGTGAACAAATACTAATGGATATTTTTTTCATATTAATAAATTGCAGATAATTAATTTATTTCCTATTTCTAATAATAAAACTATAAAATAATTAATTAATTCTCATTTCTAATAGGAAAATCATATTCCTAATTATAATAGAAAAATTTTTAATGATTATTATCTCCTAATTCTAATAGTATAATTAGAAAAAAAAAGGCTTAATAAATTATTAATTTATTTCCTATTTCTAATAGGAAAATTATAAAATAATTAATTAATTCTCATTTCTAATAGGAAAATTATATTCCTAATTATAATAGAAAAATTATAATAATTAATTATCTCCTAATTCTAATGCTAATAGTATAATTAGAAAAAAAAGCCTCCTTTAGTTATATATATTGATTGATTTTTAGTATTTTATAATTTTATTTGTTTTTTAAAAATATTTATATTTCGTTGGATAAAAGATGTGAAAGTGAAAATATGTAATGACAAAACGAGATCATGTATTTCTAAACAAAATGAATAAATTAATTTAGATTCTGAATTAATGTCTCGTCACATTAACATAATATGAAAGTTTTTAACGTCGTCTGTGAAAATCTAACCCGCGGCCACATGGTTAAAAGCCACGCGCTCTACCAGCTGAGCTAAGATGGCTGTTTTATTTAATATTGCACTTTACTCCAAAGAAGATATTATATTAAACTTAAGTGTAACACAACATAAATCTTTAGATGATTAATGGTAAATAAACAAGGCAATTAACTTTCCAAAAAAAAAAAAAAAAAAAAAAAAAAGAAACTCCGACCGTTTATAAACGATGTCGGAGAACTCAATGATAAGAAATCATTGTCTGGGCATTAAAGTGAAATTATCGAAGTTTATGCCAACGAATCGGAAATACAATAAAATAAAGAGTAAATTAATAATTACTCCCTTTTATAAAACACTTTTCTAAAATAATCCCCTTATGAAATTTTTTTAATAATTTACTCCCATAAAATGTTCTCAGGTCAAAAATTGCACCCATTTTAACATTTCGGTGACATATTCCGTCAAAATTCAATTTTTTTAATTTAAAACATACTTTTATGACGAAAATGCCCTTCTTCACTCTTTTATATACTTCCCGTCTTCTCTCTCCTTTACACTCTTCACTTCATTCATCCACTTCAACTCTCCCCTCTTCTTATATTTTCCCCCAATTAAGGTTGATTGGGGATTTTAAACCCAGAAATTAGGGGTTTTGTATCCAGAAATTAGGGGTTCAAACCAAAAAGTAAGGTGTTTGCTTTTGTCGGGAACCCCATTCGAGAAGCTCTTTGCTCGGGTCGGTGGCGGCAATGAATCTGGCCTTGAAGTTGCAGGTGGGTCGAATTGTTGAGCTCCGTTCACGGATTTCCGAATTCAATTTGGTGTGAGAGAGGAGTGTGGTGACGGCCTGAATTGGCGGAGGAAAGGACATGTGGAGTGGTGGTAGTCTGGCACTTCGAGCCATGGTGGTTCGCATCTGGAATGATGGTTGAGAAAGTGGATTGTTGGTGTAGCTCCGGTGTCAGGTTTTTGGGCTGTTGATTTGAACTCGTTCCGATGTCGAGTTTTAGACGGAGATGGATGTGAATTGAATAGTTGCTGTGATGATGAATAGTTATGGTGATGATGTAAAATTGTAAAAGAATGAGGTGATTATCTAAATCAATGGCAATGAAAGTGGCAGAGAGGGAAATTGGTTTTGTAAATTGAATTTTGGTGTAACACAAATCCACCATTGTTGATCGATCAGGAAAATGAAGTAAAAAGTGAAAAGGTAGGTTGTTTAAAGATAATCTCTAAATATCGACACAGGGGCAAAATCGTCATAATAAAAGAATTTTCACCGGAATGTCAAAATGAGTGCAACTTTTGATCTGAGAACATTTTATGGGAATAAATTATTAAAATGTTTTCATAAAGGAGATTTTAGAAAAGTAGTTTATAAAAGGGAGTAATTATTAATCTTATCTTAATAAATAGAAGAACATTTAACCCCTCCTCCTTCATCCACGTCACCGCAAAGAATCTGGATTAATTTCTAAAAAAAACTCATTTTGTACATATATTTACGCTTAGGTTTTATACGTAAATCAAGAATAATTCGGTCTAAATTTTTACACAATAATAAATTACAATAACAATAATAATAAAGTACAATAAATTTTTTTTATAATGAATTATACCGCAAGTGCCCAGATTTGTGCAACCAAAAATGCGGACTAATCTTAGTGTTAAACAATTAAACCGATAAATTAATCAGAAAAATAATCCGAGTTATCCAATTAATCACACAAAATTTCAATTTAATTACATAATGTGAAACAATTAAAAAAATTGCTAAACAAGAATCTCATGGATAGTGTCACTTAGAGTTGGCATAAAGGGCCGCGGGCCGGTGGGCGGCACGGCCAGGCACGACGCACGGCACGGCACGGCCCGGCCCAACGAGAAAATTGAGGAAGCACGGGCACGGCACGGCTGGGCTTGAGACGGGCTCCGGCGCAACTTTTTTCAGAAATCCGTGCCTAGGCACGGCACGGCCCAGGCACGGTGGAGCCCGGCACGCACCAGGCACGACGGGCTTGGCACGGCCCGGCACGAAGAGTGGCCCGTTGATTATTATTTATTAAACAAAAAGTACATTAATATTTAATAAAATATATATTTAAAACATTAATCATCATTTATTAAACAAAAAATACATTCATATTTAATAAAATATATATATAAACCATTAATCATCATTTATTAAACACAAAGTATTAAAAATATATCAATTATATAACGTTTTTCTTTTTTCAAAAAAAAATATTAAGGCACATGGGCCGGCCCACGGACAAGGCACGAAAAGCCCATGGGCCAGGCACGGCCCGAGCACGAAAATGGCCGTGCCTTGAGCGGGCCGCGGCGTAGGTTTGGATCAGTGAGCCTGGCACGGCACGGCCCGAGGAGCCCAATATCCGTGCCTGGGCCGGGCCAATTTTGGGGGAAGGCACGACGGGCCAGCACGCGGGCCGGCCCAGCACGGCCCATTGCCTTACTCTAGTGTCACTTGCATATTGTAAGGGGGCACTATCTGATTTCAGCTTGTGACAGAGTGTCCGTTATTAAAATTTTGTAATTTAGATAGTATTTAAAACAAGTTCAATAAGTAATCCCGTGCAATTTTGCATGGGTTAAAACTAGTTTACTCTAAAATAAAACTGGAATATTTGTCCATTCCACGGCCTGAGAAGCTGCAACTTCATGTTTGAGATTTGTATTACTGTACAATTGGTCGGTCGATTTCCCGCTAGCTATACAAAGCCTGCTTGAAACTACAAGTCCTAACCATCTTTGTTGCGATTATTCACCTGTGCTCATCTCATAATGTTCATAAAAGGCTGCAGTCTCATAACGTTCACCACAGATTCACAGCCCGTATAAAGTGTATCGTTCTCTACCTAATCCCTTAATTGCATAACCGAAGTAGAAATGATTCAACGCAGTTTGATAACATAGCAAAACTAGTCTACTGGATTTGAATCAAACGCGGATAACATATAAACGTTTACTAGTGATGTCATGAACGTATTCTGTACAAGAGAGCAGAGTTTAAGCTTTCCTACACTTACATTCATCCTTTTGTTACATAAACATGTGCAATACTCAGTCTCATGATATCTGCATGTTGCCGACTGTCTTTTTCATTCATGTCGACGAACACTAAGGCAGTTCAGAAGAAAGTAGGCCAAAGTAAGGATTAGAGATTGCTGCATGCAACGCAGCGATGGCTGAATTCAGTGTTTCCAGTTCAACTTTGTCGCGGCGGAGATATAAAAACTGCCCTCTGTTTGTCCACTCAAACCCACAAAGCTCAAGAAATCTGACACTTCCTGTCAGACTACCAACTCTTTCCTGTTGGTAAAACAAAGACTATCAGCTGAAAATGTATGTCTCTAGACAACAAATAATACACTCGATGAACAACAGGACTTGGAGCTGTGATCAGGAGTATGCTTTATTAGTTGCTTCGGTTGTACCCCTTTGTCCTGGTCAATTGTATATCTATTTCATTTTTGGATGTCTTAATATTTTGTTTACCTTTCAATTTTGGGATTACTTTGATCGGTATATTGACCCCTTTCGTATGTGCACTTGTCACTCACTCACTCACTTGTCATTAAAGACAACCAAAAGTGGTCTTATGCCAAAAACAAATATAGATCAACGAGCGTACAACTATGGAGGGAGAAAAAAACAAGTGGAAGTACCTACTGCCAGCCTAATTTAAGCGACTGAATCTGCAGCGGTCGGTAAAAAACTCGAAAAAATTAAAGTGTGCCCGACTTTCTTATTCGTCATTCAATTTTATCATGAAATCTGAAGGACTTGGACGTGCCTTTGTATCCATTGAAGTCGAACTACTCTACTGAAGTGCGTACCTGGAAAACTGGGTTTGTGACTCTTATCTTCCGAAACTTCTCCAAATCAGGATTCTTCAGGACATTCCTGACGTATATGTAGAGAGTTTGGAATGCTCTCTTTACTTTGGCGTCATCATCCTATGACCATTTACAGAAAACAGTTACTATATAATCGGTAAGCAGCAGATCATGTTGGAAGATAATATCATAATGATAAGTGACAATAACAGAAAAACGAACGGATCATATGCCAATAGAGATTAGAAATTTTGGTTCATAAGGATATAAAATAATGTTATGAGAGGAACTGTTTGGATCTAGGTTGGACTCAAGGGATTTGGATCAAACATGAGCCGTTCTAATCCATCCATTGTCATCCCTATAATCACTACTGTTGCTCAAAAATCTGAATATAACACGCATCCTACAGGCTACAGCAACATGAACATGCAATATTTGTACTGTGGAATGCAATCTAACTTTTAATTGGTTACTTCCTTACAGATATGTATTAAGTGAATATATATGTGCCTGCATCCTACTGTCTTTGGAAGAACTCTGCTCTCAATCTACGGCCCACCTTAGGATGGGAAACAAACCAGTAAACTAGTTCATGCTTTGGACAGACTCAGACTAGATTCAAGCCCGTGTTAGCACAAGCTGAAAAGCATGCCACATACCTTGTGATTGCGCCTCAAACTTCGTAAACAGTCGCTAAGAAGCTCAGCTTTCTTAATGGATGGAACAACCTTCGATACCTAGAATCAGGCATTGGAAACATATAACAAATTCTCAAATGAGACGGTCTCACGCAAATTTCTAGCTAGATCACTCCATATATAGTTCACTTATTCAAAAGCATTCACTTAGGCGTAAAAATATGTCAAAGCCTAGACTTTTTTTTCCAACTTGGACATCAGCTCTTCTCCGAAAAGGAAAAGAATAAAAATGTGACGCGTACCTCCACTGATTTTTGTTGCACTGAATGAAATGCAGTTTGGGGAGATGAGGAGGCCATTGGCGGTAATCCAAGTTTTGATCTCCTTTCAGCCTGTTACTGTGCACAACAGACTAAATGAATGAAGTTTAAAACTCAAATAATTGAAATATTATTGAAGTTCAAATATCAAAAGGATTACAGTCCTAAGAGCGAATTTAAACATAACAGAAAACAGAAGACCAATTCTCATATTGCAACAAATGACCTGAAGAACTTAAGCAGCAGCAACAGCAGTGATTCATGATAGGATAACACGATTGCTCGGGTCACAATGCCTAGGGCGACGAAGGTCAATGGCAATAATGTGCACAAGGTAAATGTGCGTGCACCTCAAACATTAGGCAAGCACTCTTTTCCAGATTTGAAAAAAGGGCTAACATGTAAAGGAGTAAAGGCCATAGATAATATGGCAAAAAGATCAGAATAATAAAGGTGTAAAAGAGAAAATATGTAAATTGCTTAGTAGTGCAACTCGCTAGCCGCTCCTTATCTAAAAGGCATACATAGAGTACACTGAAGCGTTTTAGCTAGTGCCTCACTTAGCCTTGTGCTTAAGTTCCCCCAAGATGCGGTTTTTTAAACAAAGTTTCAGGCTCATCAAATAATATCCTCGAGACCTCGACCAACATTTTGAAAAAAAATTGACTTCTTTCCGACTACAGGTGGCCGCAACCCAAAGTACTTCTCTATTCTACCTACAAGAACAAGACCTTGCTTTGTTTCCATTTAATCTTAACAACTAACTTATACACATTCCAGAAACTCCAACGTATCATATCGGGTAAACTATTACCTTGCAGATTATTTGAATGAAATTCATCAGTTGATTCGGCACTCAAAATTTCTAGTTGATTCTAGCTCAAGTCAGACATCTTCATGATGAAGCAAGTGTACCCGGAAATATCTTTATACAGAACCTAAGTTTTACTGATGAAGGTCGTTGTAACGTAAACATGACCTTACTGAAGTGGAGAAAAATAACTAATATATGACATTATAACAATGAGCTTAGTACTCCTAAATCAGGGACAATGTGAAAGCTGGTAATCAGAGTTCAGACAAGACCTTATCCGCCTCTAATTTTTGACGAATCCTTTGCCTTGCTCTTCTCTCCTCCTCTTTCTCCAATTGTTTTAAATCTATCATTCTTCAGAAAAGTAATAGTCCCAGAAAGGCATTCGAGTTAAGGGACCTCAATGAATTAAGAAAAAGCAAAATATGAAATCAGTAGCAGTAAAGTACCTTTTTCTTGCATTTTCTTCTGCGTTTCGCTTTGCCTCAAGAAGTTCCTTTCCAGCTCGAATCCTCTCCTGCAATATATAATTTGCATACAATACATCATGGAGAGAATAATGCCTAGGTGATACAAACCGTTATATCAAGCAGGTGTCGAAAATCAACAGCAAAGGATTGTCAAATGACAACAGTCATAAAAATGCCATTATACCAGTGAAATATCTGTCAGTAGGAACTTGAAAAATTGACGCTGATTCCTGTACAAGATCATACCTTTTCTCTTGCTCTTTCCAAATCCCTTTGTGTCTCTTTCCTAGGTTGGTGTCCTCCATTCCTTCAAACCAAAGATAACGACGAATAAATCACTAATCACTTGCTAGTTGCTACCATGGTCAGTCATCATAATCTAATCATAATTCCATTATGATATCAGAAAGTAAGAAATACAGGCAAACTCCAAAAACTAACCTTAGTTCCTCTGCTTTCACCTTCACTTCTTCTGTCATCTGAAAGGAACTAGACCCATCCAGATCAATGTCCAATGGCACCTGAAAATTTTGAGAACTAGTTCCAAATAAGTTATTTTGAAGGGCAGAAAGCTTAGTGAAAGACTAAACATTCAGCTTACTCTTGACACAATGTAATGATTAGTAATTTAGGAACTCTACATCAGAATTGTGTAATAGTTGATACCTAAATGTCACACAATGTCCTACCGAATGGTGGAAAGTCATTCCGAAAATCAACATCATGCTTTATAAGAGCAAATAAGGGAATAAATGTACAAGCTGAAGTCATCCTCGTGGCGAGAAAGTACAATATCAAGATAGCAAGTAAAAAATTAAAATAGGAAGCATTTAACTTCGGAAAAATAATGGCGATAAAGAGGTTCCTAATGAAATATTTGAATTGACATTTCGGGCACCTCAGGCTCCAGCATTTACTTTAATACGGAATACGTTTTTGACAAAGGAGACAAATTTAAGAAAATAAACTTTTTAACAGTCATCATTTGTGACATACGTAAGAGAAAAGGATATCATACCAAAGGCATCTGGTCAATATCAGGGTCATCTTCGTGATCAACAATCCAGGTTATAGCATCCTCAAGGCTAGAATTTCCTGATGGCAAAAGAAATATATAAAACCAAATAATGAGTACCCAAGTAGTCATAACGAAGTTCAGCTTATGAGCCCTGCCAGGTAGGTACTCAGGCACCCAATATCCATCGGAACAGAAACGGAAAGCGATTGAAGAAAAGGAGACTAATCTTGTGATCCGCAAATGCAAAAGTCAGTTCAAGACCACTATAAAAATATTATACGGGGACATCATTTGACAATTCCAAAATCTGGAGATTGCGACATTCTCCAGCAATAGATTTCACCGTAATGAAACAGTCATACTGACCAGAATAATGGAGTGCCCGAGTTGCACGAGAGAACGGGAATCCCATTTCTTCCAGTTGTTCCAGCAGCCTTTGATTTACTTCAGGAACTGCCATGTCTAGAACACAAACCACAATCAAATCATCCTGTCCACATTCTAACTCAACAAACTTACAAGTAATAAAGCATATTAGTCCAGAGCACCATCATTCTTAACTATCATCATCATAATTTATAATGGTATCACACTCCTACATGCAACAACATTTCATCTAACCTTTGGGCTTGCATACAACAACAACATTAACCCAGTGCCTCAATGGCTCTCGCAAATTACGAGATAGGGGAGTCGAAGATACGCAACCCTACCCTTGTGTTAGCAGCACAAAATCCCCTATTGTTTAAAGAATCACCAAGCAAAACCCTATTTTAAGCAATTACCATATTCAGCATATACGATAAGTCGATTCGAACAGATGATTGAACTGCATATCTAAGATTTATCTGTTGAACCCAGACAAATAAACTCCATCCGTCCCAACCTCCAATCATTTGTCCTTTTCCATTCCTCATAAACGGTAATTTAATCAACGATAAACAAATGATTGGGACAGAGCGAAAACCAACAATCAAACTTATAAATTCTTTTGCAAAAACTACACCTACCCATCATCAAACCCACAAAAATGCACCAAGTTACTAACTTCAATTTACAAAAGGAAGCATACAAAAACTACATTAGTCACCATAAACAACAATGAACAATCATTATAGCCGGCATCAAACCCACAACAATCCATCACCAAGATACTAACTTTATGTCATACATAACATTAACATGGTAAAGGGAGAAAAGGGTATGTAGTACCTTGCTAAAAATGATGATGCTGAGAAAGATGAAGAGAGCTATATGTGGCGCCATTGTTGGAAATGTAAAGAGGGTTTATAATTAGAGGGAGGAAAGTGGTAGCTTTGGAAGTTCTTCAAGCATATCAAAGATGTCTCCCTGAAGTATGGAATAGAAAAACCTCGACTCGTGTTTCCTCAACTCTGTTGAACCTTAAAGATTCCAAATTTACAAGTTGGGGTTTTGGGTTAAATCGGGGCATCCATTTCCTTTCTCTCCATTTCCTCTCACAATCTATTTAAATAATAATTACTCCTTCATTCTCATTTCTCCTTTATTTTTATGCGTAAATTTATAACCGTTAGATGTTGCCAAAATACGATTTTACTCTTAATCTCATTCATTCTCAGGCTAACTAGGTCACAGCCCGATTTTACTCTTAATCTCATCTTATTAATCTTGATCCATTTTCACCTCTTCTAAGTAGAAGGTCGCAACCTAGGTCATCAACCCAATTATTATCCATTTTACAACATTCTCAATCATTTTTCACATTCTCTACCCCACTTTTCTCTCTCTTACTTTTACAATTATTTATCCTAACATTTTATAAATATATTATTGGGTTATTTAACAAGAATACTCCAAACTATTGACCCTCTTCTCAAAATACTCTAAGCTTTAATTTAACTCATAATAAACTATAGTATTAACCATCTCTTCTTGGATTATACTCAGGTAACCAGTTACCTGTTTAGTAAGTCACTCCTCTCATTATCCTTACAAACCCACCCATGAGGCCATGACACACCCTAGTACCCTACCATTATCATCACTCGTAAACAAATCACCCACACCACAACCGCTACTGTCCACCGACCACTTACGCGCATATCATGGACCGCCTAAGCCCAACTCTCGACCGTCGTAAATCGCAATCTGGCATTGTTTGATTTTGATGTTTATTAAATATTAATCTCTGAATCCGTATTGGCGCTTGCCTTTCCTCCCTCAAAAGAAATTGACAGATTTAGAGCTCTATAGCACATCTAAGAAGACGAAGAGACTCTTCTGGATGTACTCCCAAATTGCCCCTTTGTGCATATCAACTTGGTTTTCCTATTTTGTTGTGTGTTGCTACTTGCTAGTTAGTTTATTCCCCTAGTAATGATTTTAATTGGATTATTTGAGTTAGGACTTAGACGGATAGTTTTGATTTTTATGGCCTTTCTCTTGTTAATTTAATTAGGGCAATTGGATGGATCTTTATTATGTAGGAAGTTAATCGCACCAAAAAAAAATTATGTAGGAAGTTAAAGTTGTACAAAGTTTATAAGGACATGAATCAATGGAAAGAAAGGTGTATGTTTATTAATGGAAGATAATTGAAAGGAAAATGGAGGGAAATTAAACACTGTTGAAGTAGATAAAGATGAAAATGGAGGAAAATTGAAATAGAGATGAGAGAGAGGAAGTTACAGGGAGGACGAAGATGAAAGACAATGAAAAAGAGCAAAAGTGGGTATTATGGGTGTATAGTGTCATAGATCCAATTACGTTAATTAAGGTTTTTTTGTAATTTTATTGAATTTTTGGTAATTTAAAGGGAAGTTTTCTGGGTTTTTTTTAGATTTTTTAGGGTAGGGCAAAGGAAGGAGATGAAGATCATATACAATGAGAAAGGGGATGCGATTTTTACCTGTTATTACGGGTTAATAAAGGGCGAATTCTATTAAAAGCGGAAGTGTGTAATAGTTGGTTATATTGGTAGTTAAATTATAGCTTAAAGTATTTTAAGAAGCACATCAATAGTCTAGAGTATTCACATTAAATAACCCTATATTATTTATCTACTACCTCCATTCAACTCCACTTTACATGTATTCCTTTTTCGTCCATTCAACTCCACTTTACATGTTTCCTTTTTAGGCCAAGAAAATGACCATATTATCCTTATTCACACTTCATATTTACAAAAAATGTCATCCATACCCCACACTAATCCACCATAAAACCCCACATTTATATTTTTTTTAACATTTTTAACCCTACCATTCTCATTCCCTATGTACTTTTTATAGTTTTTTTAATCCGTCCGTTAATATCCGTGCAAAAAGCATACTTGCGAAGTGGAGTTGAACGGAGGGAGTATTATTTATAAATATATTATTTATCTATTATTGTAAATATCATTTTCCACGTTATTTATCCTAACACTTTACGGAAAAAAATATTAAATAACGTTATAATTTTGAAAAGTGATTAGACGATTTCATTAACAATTAAAAAAAAATTGAAAAACATGATTCGACATATAAAATGCCGCATACATAATTAAAAAAAACATTAAATTCTACGAAATTATAAAATGCATTAAAAGCAAATTCTAGTTACGAAAGTTTTCCCAAATATGCTCAATAAGATCATTTTTCAAAGCGTTCTGAGTGGCATGATCACGAATCTCGCCATGAATTTCTAAGAATCGTTCGTGCGTCGACCTTCTACGACGATGATATTCTTACTGGTCATCAGTAGCTGAACTCGGATTATCTTCCTTAAATTCTTCGATGATGCTTTCATAGTTTGATAAACGCAAATCGAGCTTGTAGGACACCGAAAGTACGCTCCACATCTTTTCGACAACTCTCTTGTCGAGCTGCAAATAACTGATGCTTTTGAATTTGAGGAGCATTAATTGATTTAAGAAATGTTGCCCAACGGCTATATTTTGATCTGACGGTTATAATTAATTGACGGTTTTATTTTGAAATATTAAATCCAAATGCTACAATATAATTATAGCGAAATATAATTAAAACCGAGTAACTCATCTAATTATTGAAACCGGGTTTCTTATTTAATAAATAAATTCGAGTAACCAATTAATACAAGTCGAGTAACCAATTAATACAAGTAATTCCGAGTAACCAATTAATAAAAACCGAGTAACTTGTCTAATTTCGAGTAACCAATTAATAAAAATCGAGTTAATCATCTAGGGTTATAAACCATATCTTGAAACATAACCTTCTCACAACAGCCGATCGTCTTGAAACATAATCTTCAATCTTCTTCGATCGTCTTCATCTTCAATCTCTATCTTCAATCGTCTTCAATATTCAATCTTCAATCGTCTTCATCTTCAATCGCCGATCATCTAATAAACCATCTTCATCTTCAATCGTCTTCATCTTCAATCTCTATCTTCAATCGTCTTCATCTTCAATCGTCGATCATCTCCATCTTCAATAACCATCATCTAATAACCATCGAGATCTCCAAACACGATCTCCATAACCCGATCTCCATAGACGATCTCCATACACGATTAATACACGATCTATAAACGATTAATAACACGATCTATACACGATTAATACAAGATCCATCGTCTTCATCTTCAATTTATTTTTTGTTGCTGGTTTGTGCACGATTAATAGCCGATCTATTTTTTGTTGCTGGTTTGCTGGTTGCCATAGACGATCTCCATGGTCGCAGGTAGCCGTCTTCATCTTCAATTTATTTTAATAAACTGCTGGTTTTGTGCTGTTAAAATTAATAGGATTAATTTGTTGCATTTTGTCTGTGTATTGTTCATCTCGTTTGTTGTTAAGATTAAATCCGAATATTTTGTTCATCTCGTTTGTTTGTTCATCCCGTTTCTCTGCGTTTATGTTGCATTGATTTTGTCTGCGATCTTGCTGATAGTTGATATAATAAACTTGGTAAATTTAAGTTGGTTAATTTTTTTGTTGTTAGACCATCCCCAAACTGTTTAAACGATTTTGTTGTTCAACTCGGTAAATTTTTGTGGGTCAAAATACATCAAAATTGAGTTTATTTTGTTGACAATTAAAAAATATGGCCCTTTTTAATATACTTATATTTTTTCTTGTTTTAATTTAGTATATATTCATCATTTAATTTTGTTATCAACTTGTTCTTTACTTTTCTCATTTTTGGGGAAATGACAGAGCAACACCATTTTGGCAGAGGAGAAGCAGATTAGAATTGTCCTTTTTTTGTGTCCAACAAACCAGAAATGACACCTATTGGGCCATGGAAGAGGTCACCAGAATGAAGCAAAGGTCACAAATTGACCTGCAAAAGTCACAAATTATCAACTTTGGTAACCAATTAAGTAGCTTAATTAAGTCACTAACCATGACCAAGCAAGGTCATGACCAAGCAATTGACCAAGCTCTGTCACTTTTGCCGTTAAAACCAATCATTAAAGTTCCCAAACCAAAATCAATCAAATGATCCTCCAATTGATGAGTACCAAACACAGTTGAAGCTTTTAATTCATCTCCTCTATCCAAAATTCTCAAACACATAACCTTATCATTTTCTGATTTGAGTTTGATGCGGTAAGAATCCCCATTTTTATTATTACCCATTAAAATAGGAGTATACATCATGAATTCAGAAACCTCAATTGTCGATTTTCTCCAAATAAAACCATACCATTATTTGAAGAAGCAGACAAACAAAGAGAGAATTTCTTAGAAAACCCAAAAGTATGAGAAAGTTGTTCAACAAAACCAAACCGATTCCTCCTTAACCTGAGTACTCCTCTAGCAGAATAAGCCAATCCAGATAACAAAACCGACGAAGCGGAAATAGGAGTCAAGTGGTTGTTAGACTGAGGGTGTTTTGTTAGTGGGAGAAAGAGGGGTGAGGACTGAGGAATTAGAAAGAGAGAAAAAGAGGAAGGGGAGGAGAAGAAGAAGAGGAAGGGAGAGATGTTATGAAGATGTTGGCACTTAACGGCAAAAGTGACGGTTTTGGCTACTTTAGTCACGGATGGGAATAACTAATAAAGTTCGAGGGCACAATTAGTACTTTGCCATACGCAGGGGTACAGTTGGGAAAAGTGAAAACTTCAGGGGCAAAGATGGGAAAAACCCTTATTATTATTGTTATTATTATTATTGTTAACAAAAGTAAAAGTGATAGAATATTGTAATTTCCCATAAAACAGAAAAGTAAAAGTGATAGAATATTGTATTTCCCATAAAACATCATTTAATTCTTTCTTTTTTGAGTTCCTTATAGTGAGCATAGGTTAGAAAACACAAACATCATTTAATTCTTTCTTTTTTGGGTTCCTTATTATTATTATTATTATTATTATTATTATTATTATTATTATTATTATTATTATTATTATTATTATTATTATTATTATTATTATTATTATTATTATTATTATTATTATTATTATTATTATTATTATTATTTCATTTAATAGTTATTAGAGGTACATATTGTTTTTTTTTTCATTTAATAGTTATTATTATTATTATTACTAATGTTGTTATTATTATTATTATTGTTATTGTTGTTGTTGTTGTTGTTGTTGTTGTTGTTGTTGTTGTTGTTGTTGTTGTTGTTGTTGTTGTTGTTGTTGTTGTTGTTGTTGTTGTTGTTGTTGTTGTTGTTGTTGCTGCTATTACTACTACAAATCACAAACTTTTATTGAGATTAAACAAAAAATTTACAAGAAATTAGTGGGCAACCAAGAGAGAACATTGATAAGAAAATATAGTTTAAAACACAAGGTAAGATAATAACATTTTTCCGCTTTATATACATTGGTTTGTTCATACATTATACTACTATTACATTACGATAAAAAATAATGAGTGGAGTGATAATTTTGTTTTAAAAATAATAAGGTATATATGTATCGAATAATTAATGCCAAATATTTTTGCATATGTTTTTAAAAATAATACTCCGTATATAACTTTTCTGAACTGAGTTTATAGGATCTGAATTGAACTTATAGATCTGAACTGAACTGAAGTGAACTGAACTTATAAAATCTGAACTGAACTGAACTTATAGGATCTGAAGTGAACTTATAGGATCTGATCTGAACTGAACTTATAGGATCTGAAGTGAACTTAAATTAAGTGACTTTAAGTCCAAAAGAACATGGCTTGACTCGGTATAACCTTAATTGTCGTTGAGCCATCAAGGTCAAATCTATTATAAGTAGACATGATAAACTGGTCAATGGGGTCATGTTCGGGTCAGATTAATTTCGGGTTTTCAAACTTTGAATTAGGTTAAGTCATTTCCGGATCATGTCAACTATTATCAACTCATTTATGGATAATAATCAACTAGTATAGACCCCGTGCTACAACACGGTATTTTTAAGATAGAATATATAAAGAGGCGGTTTTTATAAAATTATTTGCATAAAATATATCTACTTTTAATTTAATGTTGTAATATACTAAATATAATGTTAGTAAGGAGGAAAAAAAAGTTTACTACTGTGAAAGTACAGTTGAAACTAAGTTATTCTTGTCTCAAACTATTAATAATAATACTACAGTGTTAAATCAATAAGGGGAACTAATTTATGAAATTAAGTTAGATGTAAATTCTAATTAAACAACCTATTAGCCTTATAAAGAAAAGGTACAAATAATATACTACGCGTTTAAAAAGACGATTTATAAATTATTAAACTAAAATTTCACTTTCTATTTCCTATAAGAAAATATATAAAGAGGCGGTTTGATTGCACCTCTCTATGTTGATGTGAGCACGATACTTTATCAAAAGTGTAGGATTATATGGTACAACATTTCTATTGTCTAGAAGCTCTCCTTTCTTTCTTACACATCTACCATCATCCCTCCTCCTATAAACTGGAAATCCATCTTTATCCACAGATGTGTGATCCGAAAACTCCTTAGAGAAGTACTTGGAGCATTTCCCATTTATCATACACGGTGATTGTTTGAATTCTGTACCACATGAATCGTGCATCATATTTTCTGTTACAACACGATACAGAAGGGGTTCACTTTCTTTGTCTGGTATCTCAGCTTGAATAAATTTGTTAATGTCCTCTGGGTTTTGAATTTTGTCATCTTGATGCAACCACAGGACGATATGAACGTGTGGTAAACCCCTTTTCTGGAATTCTACAGTGTACACAAATGCATGCATTTTTAATAAAAAAGTGTTTTTTTTTTTTTAAAATATACGGATAAAATATTCCTTTTCTTTAATATTAATATGATTCCGTAAGAACAAAAATAGAAAAACGTGCCAGCTTGCACCTTGCCGAATATATTTTTGTTCTTGATGCCGTTGATAAACTGATCTAGCTTTATCTTGAATACTCGAGTTATAATGTCAGGCCTCTCATCAGGCGTGAGACCTTACTCTTTGTCATGTCTTACAATTTCAGGCCACAATGGATTACATGTGAAAGTAATGAAAAGATCTGGGAAACCAAACCATTTACAGTTTGCCATAGCATCTCCATAATTTTCGATCATGAACCGATCACCATTAGGGAAGGACGAAGGTAACACAAGCCTTTTACCAATGGATGAAGAATCATTATCTCCTCTATTAAGAGCATCTGTTAGATTCCTCTTAATGTCACTTCTAAATTTCTTTTGGTTTATTCTAATATATGCGAGCCTTTGAGTTTCTATCATTGTGAAGGCGTCGACCAAAAATTGGTGGAATAATTTGTGCGCACATAATATAGTAGTAGCCTCACCCAATCTTTCATGAATTCGAAAAGCAAACCATTCCCTCATACTAATCCTTTTCCTCTTAAGAGCTGTGTTACCATGAAAGCTTATCTTAACTGTATAACCATCTTCCCCTCTAGAAAATAAGATAGGGTACTGCATAGCAAGATATGAAAGATGAAGTTCACTGATTCTCTTCAATCTGTCGTCTTTTTCTCTCAAGAACTAAATCTCTTACGTCAGAGCTTTCAACGTCTCCAACTATTAACATTGCAACCTCATCTACAGTTGGTAGGTTGTAAGTTCAAGCATCTTCTAGCCTCCTCCCTATGAGGTTTAGCTTGACATTTGAATCATCATCATATCCTAAGCGATCTCTTGCCATTCTAAATGATTTTGTCAAGTTGTTATATTCATCTAGCATGTCTTGAATACTTTTGGCGATGTCCTCGCTCAAAGTATTTTTTCTGCAATTTGAAAAATACCATTAAATATTTATATCATCAGACAAAAAGAAAATAAGTCATTATATACTCAGGTAATTATAAAATGCGTCTACAGTACCTGAAGTGAGTCATTTTGTTTTCGACCTCTTGATCAAGATTATATATATATATATATATATATATATATATATATATATATATATATATATATATATATATATATATATATATATATATATATATATAGGATCGGGTGAGAACGAACACTCGGTGCAAACGGTGAGAACGACCTATAGTATTAGTAATAATTATTAAAATTAGGGAACCCTTAAAATTATTACACGGATTATTATCACGTTTTTATCGTCATTTTCCCAATCTCTTTCTCTCTCCTCTCACTTTTATCGTCCTCTTTCTCTCTCCACTTAACAGAACCCTAATTTTTCCCCCAAATTAAGCATTTCGTCAAATTACGGTGATCGAACGATGATGATAATGGATAACGATTAATCTTCTTCATCTGTTTAATTCTATCATCTTCAATTGTCACATTTCTTTCAAATTCGTAAGTATTTTTGGTTTAAATTGATCATAATTTCCAGTTGTTTAGCTCCATTTCTTCGATTATTTTGTAGTTGAGCTTAATTATTTCCCTTATTTTACTTCCTTGTGCTTGAAATCAATGATGCAGGTTCAGTTGTGTGTGTTATCGTCGAGCGTTTTTGCGATTAGGTAATATTCCGGTTGTTTTGCGATTAATTGATTTTTTAATTTCGTTTATGTTTGTGTTTATATTTTTGATTTCATTTGTGCATGAATTATGTTCTGGTGATTGCAGGTTGTTTTTCAATTAAGGTGCATCGTCGTCTATATTTCTTCAGTTAGGTATTGTATTTCTTCATCAATTTGATTTTTCTTTATTTTGATTTCACAGCATTTCAGTTTGACTTATTTGATGTGAGATTTAATGTGTTTCCTATCTTGTTAGGACTAATTTTGTTGCGTTTTCGTTATCTAGGCAATGTTGCTGTTTTCGTGTTTAAGTTCATTTTCAGTCTAGTTTCGTATGATTTATTTATACTTTTTGTTGTGTATTCGCTGCTGTTTTACTGATTGCTTTTTGTTTTTCGTTCATAATTTTCTCAACGTCATGAATAATCTGAGTCTGTTGTTATGACTAAGAGTTCAACAATCAAACAATCAAACAACATAAAAATGTGACCATAACTATTTTTTGGTGGATTTCTTTGTGATTCCGTCATGTAGGTACGTATGGTGCCTTTGTGCATTTGATTACGCTTCAACAGCTTCTAGATACGTTTAATTAGCACCTATTTACGTTTGATGTGTTGTATTTTCGGAGTGTGTTATGATGATATTAATATGAATAACTTATCTATGTCATATTTTGAGATTCTTTGTTTCTCAACACTTAGGGGGCTCCTTTTGTCGTTAGGTACGTTATACCGGGTTATAGGTACGCTTATATAGTTACTAGGTACACCCCTGTCATTAGGTTGTGATTCGTTATGTGTTATTCAAATAAACTATCAGCTACTACCCCATTTTGATTAATGTGTCATATCTTCGGTGTGTGTTATGATGATATTAGTATGAATATATTATTTGTGGCATATTTTGTGTTTCTTTGTTTTCTAAACGATTCGGGGGCTCTTGTTGTTGCTAGGTACGTTATACCGGGTTATAGGTACGCTTATATAGTTACTAGGTACACTCCTGTCATTAGGTTGTGATTCGCTATGTGTTATTCAAATAAACTATCAGCTACTACCCCATTTTGATTAATGTGTCATATCTTCGGTGTGTGTTATGATGATATTAGTATGAATAAATTATTTGTGGCATATATTGTGTTTCTTTGTTTTCTAAACAATTCGGGGGCACTTGTTGTTGCTAGATACGTTATACCGGGTTATAGGCACGCTTATATAGTTACTATGTACACTCCTGTCATTAGGTTGTGAAATGATATGTATATTTATTGGCTCTATGTTTAAGGTGTCGTTCCGGCGTATCGGCAGACAATACACTGGCTTTATACATTTAAGTACTCTTTGTCACTATATGCATCTTAAAGGGTTCTAGATATTCTTATCTAGATTGCAGGTCCGTTTGTTTGTGGGTAGTGAACTACCATGACTTTATTACTTATATGAGATTACAACATACAAACTATTTAAAATATACATTGTATGTATAATTTTAAATTCGTCCTTTCTTATTTTGTTCCCAGCCAATATATTGTTACATATGTATAGGTACACGTATTGGTTGTTGGGTACACTAATGATACGTGTGGTTACATTTTTTTTTCTGAACAGGGGTAATAATGAAGAGGCCCATATCAGGCAAGTTAGCAATCGAAGTATCTGACACAAGCAAACAACAAGTGGCAACTGGCATAGATACGAACCAGGCTGGTTGTTCCTCCAAAGATGCTTTCCCGGTTTTAAAAACTAGGATGAGTCCTAACTCCCTCCTTCAGTTTATAAACAGTGGGCTTTCTGACATGCAAATTTCAGACATTCAAGAGATGGGTTTCGGTGGTTTACTATGCCTTAAGACCGACATGATTCCCCGGGCGGCTAGCCTCGGCTTGTGTCGAGTTTGACCCATTTACGTCCTCCCTCTTAAACAACCAACTCCCTATCCGGGACGAAGATGTCCATCTCACCACAGGTCTACCTTTGGGTCAGGTTACGATTGAACAAGCGACTAAGTTTGAGCAGACTGAACAGTTTATGGAACTGCTTGAGGCATGGAAGTCCCAATATGATGGTATCGAAAAAATTAAGTATACCCATATATTGACTAAGATGGCTGAGCAACGGCAAGCTGGTGAACACTTCAAACGAAATTTTATCGTTTTCATAGTGTCTTCCTTCCTAATGGGTGTCAAGGGTAATGTGCCAAGCCTTAGAATTCTCAAGTGCCTTGGTGATGTCTCAATCATACCAACCCTAAAATGGTACGACTTTACCCAGAACAACTTAATTGATAGTGTCAGACAATGGCGGATTGATAAATTACGTGAAGCAAACTGGGGTCGTCCGAAAACGTTCAAAGGTCCTATAATGGTGCTGATCTTTATTTACCTTGATAGGGTGGTTTTCAAGTCGAGAAAGGTTGAACGTGTGTTTCCAATGTTATGCACGTGGACCAAGGAGGATATTTCATTTCGTATATCTCAAGAAAAGGCGCATGCTAATCAGTTTGGTGCTGGTTTTATTGAAAACCGGTTGGAGAAGCAGCCAGGATGTTTTGGAGAAGGGTATGTGGAACCCACCATTCCATCTGACAATGTGCCTGAGCAAGTTTCTCCTAATGTGTCTGACAAACGATCACGTATCAGTTTTTGTATTGACAACATGGCCCAGGCAGGGAAAGCTCTTGCTCGTGCATTCGAGAACTTTTCAGAAGCGATCAATAGTGCTAAAATTATAATGCCACAATCTGTAATTGTCGGCCAGCTGTCTGCAATGGCATATTCTTTGATGGGTGGGTTTCAATTAACACCACCCAACAAATCTGATGGAGAAGTTCGGACTAAGAGAGATCACGGTGATGATGCGCGCACTGACACGTGCAATGTTGCATCTGATGCTGCCCAACGGTCAAATGTGTCTAATGGATTAGACGGTGCTCAGGTTAAGGATACTACGGTGAATATGGCAGATACAAAAGTACACGGTGCCCGGGTGACATCTACAACAGGGGGTGCAGGTGATGACCCCTGTTGGGATGACCCAACCTTCCTGGAAGCTCTTTTCGAGTTAAGTAATGCGTTTAACAAGGACCCCGTTAATGAGCCTCTTCCAAAGAAACAACGTGTTGCTCCCGAGTATCCCACCTTCAACCTTTTTGAATCTCAGGAAAAATCTGAATCAGCTGGTACATACGATCATCCTGCTCCATCTGTTAATTCCCCCCATCAGCACCTACTTTAATTCAGACCCGTCCGATCATCTCTGCTCTCCCAGTTCAAGAAGAGGCCAAACCACATAGCAAGAGGGACATAGTTGTTCCAGATGTATTAAAATCGCCTTTTGTGGTAAGGAACATATCCATGCTTTCTGACTTGAGCCAAGCTGAGAAAGATATTTCTGAGCTAGTATTCCGGGATAGTTTGGATGATAGGTAAGTTTGCATATTCTGTATACACATTTATGTTTTTTTCTTTTTTAGCGTACCTATCACCTCAACAATCATATTTATAGAACTAATCAATGTACCTACATGTGTTCATATTTTCAGCGATGTATTGTTCAGAAATTAGTATTTTCAATTAAGACGATGCGACTTAAAGTCTTTGATCGTAAGCATGAAGATATCTGCAAATGTAATCAATGCATGGGGTCATCTTTTAAACAAGAAAGAGGAGTTAAACGCGGCCTCATCCCCTTTGCGTTTATACGCTTTTGTTACTCCCAATGTAAGACACTCATTTGTAAATATTTATTATTATTATCGACTTAAAGTGGTGTTGGTATATAATCCCCTTTTATCAGCTTGTAATGTACTATTTGGGTCTCAACGATTCTGTCATGTATTACTCGTAGGGAATTATATGTGAAGACGGAACTGATTATGATCAACTGGAACTAGTGAGTCTCTCTCATTTTCGTTTCATTTCTAGTAGAATGTTTAATTTTTGGCTGGTTGTTTTAACTAAGGTACCCTTATATTTTTTCAAACCCAGATGTTCTTTCCATTCACACTCCCCGAGCCGTTCATGATCTGCGTCAACTTCATGTCCTGAACGATTGAATTTATCCACCCAAAACGACCTCAAAGTTTGAATTTCACTGGATCTATCCGGATGGTGGTGTGTATTAGTTCTTACTGCCCTTTATACTTGACAAAGTTTCATTGTCAGTTTTCATTTTCCGGATTGAAGTTATCCTTCCATGTTTTGTGACGTTAGCCTGATGTCTTTCTTTTAGAGGGATTTTATTCGGTGTGAAATGACTGCCAAATCGACCAGATTCGGGACAGTTCAATTTTTTAAATGTGAAGAATTTGTGCCCAAACTGCACATGATCGATGATGGATAACGGCATTTACCTGATGTGTTACATGGAGACATATGCAGGCTGCCGTCAAGCCCTCAAAATGCAAGTCGTAAATGTAAGAAGTGTCCGTTCCTCTTCTTACACGCTAACCAATTCAGTAGATACATCAACCACACTGATAGTTATATGCCTTTCACCACGCAGACCAGGACAGAAGCTGCAGTTGACAAAGTTCTTTTTAGACAGAAGCTGAAGTACTGTTTTGCTATCCTCACATGCGATCAGAACGAACTGTCGAACCAAGTGATGATATCTGCAAGGCGTCTCAACATCAAAACTGGGTAAGCAGACCTTTTTTTCGTAAAAACTTTTTTGGATTGTTAATGTTTTACTTTACACCAACTAATTATATCCTTTCCATTTCTTTTTAAGAAAACAGGTTGTTGAAGAAGAAGTCAATTACTCTAATTCGCATCTTTTTAATTATGTGTTCTCACCGTCAAATGGAGATGCAGCTAAATAGTAATCATATTCTTATACTATCATTTTGAATTATTGAAATTATTTAATAACCAGTGTGTCAAGTTTTATTACCACATACTCACTATACTGCGTTTATTTCAAATGACGTCGTAGTTCAGACAAACTTCGGGCAATTAACAAAAGAATGCATGTCCTCTTTGAGACCTCGAAAATGGGTTGCTGATATGGTACTCTTATTTTATATGTTATGACTTGTCTCTTTCCATGTTACACAACACATAACAGCATTCATGGAACAAATGCAGGTAATTGACATGTTTGGTGTATATTCAACTATACTCTCTCCGGATTTGTTGTATATTCCAACAACTGCACGTGTGAGCATCCCCTTTTTGTTGTACCTCAATAAACAATATCTGGAAATTTCTTTTTTTCTTCATTTTTTTTTCAATTTTCTTTCGTTTGTAATAATTATCTGTGTTGTACTGTTCAATGTAGCATCTTAACCCAGTTCGAGACAAAACGCTTGGTTGCAACTACATTAAAACCTCTGCATACATGCCAAAGGATGGGACGGGTGTAAAAGCTGTAAGACCACTACTGTTTTCTTTAGCATGTAATATGGGGCACGCATTTAATCATTCATGTAGTTATTAAAGTGCTATCAAAACTGGTACGAGAAGGTTGCTTTCCGTTAAGTCAACTTATGTGTCTTTTTATATTGTGATACAGATTTTTATTCCCATCATCGAAAAGGATCACTGGTTTCTTTGTGTGTGTGACTTGGAAATGAAGAAGAACTACGTCCTTAACTCGTTACGTTCTAAGGATCCCCAGGTTGATTTGGAGATTGTTGTTGAAGTGGTACACACTATTATATTTTAACCTCTTTTTTTTTTAGTATTTTCCTTTTATTTAATTCTAAACCTTTTCAGATTAAACTTATTCTCCTTGGTGTAGGTTAATAATGTCATCCAGATTTTATGCCGTTTGAGAGGGTACAAGCACTTTCTAAGCGTTCCGCTATCTGAATTTGAAAATCAGAGAGTTCCACAGCAGCCAAACTTGTAAGTTCATATCTTTTTATATAGCTTGTTGCCTGACGTTAGCCACTCGGAATTTTAATTGGCTATTTTTGTGGTATACTTGTGAAGGCATGATTGCGGTCTTTATGTACTCAAGTGGTTAGAAGCTGGTCGTGACAGATCTAAGAGGGAAGCTGCGAACTATTACAAGGATTATTCCACTTAAAACTTTTTTATTTTTTATTTTTCTTTACCTTTTGGCGTGTTTAATATTTTGTTGGAGATCATTTATAACATCAAAGTTGATACACAGACTATGGCTACATATAGGAAGGAAGTTGCGGTCACCTTATTACGATGGCAAGAAAATCAGCGAACGGTATTATCTCTTCATTTTGTTTCCCCACGATCATTTTTCTTCCGTCTATAGACTTATGTTTCCGCCTATATTAACAGCTATGTGATGTTATTTTTTCTTCTGACCATATACTTATGTTTCCGTCCCATCATTTGCTATGTAGATCTTTTGAGTGAGGTGACCCTGGCAGGCAGAAGTGTGGAACCAAGCAATCAAGGAGTGTGCCCAATTTGTCGGAATGTGTGATAGTGCAAAACTCTTAGGGATGTGTTGTAATATCTTTTGTTTAGGAGTGTACTGAAAAATGTAATTTGAAATTGTTCAAGAGCTGTGTCAAGTGGACCGATTTTTATGACAAATTGCTAGATATCATTTTTGGATAATCCATATTAGTTGGAGTTGGCAATGTGCAAGTATGGTTACACACTCTGGTTTCTTGGTTGACGTTTTTGTTTTAAATACGTTAGGAGATAACAAGGCGTAATTCTGGCCTTGGTTCATTTGTCGAATGCTGGCTTAAAACTGGAATGGAGGATTTACGTTAATAGTTACGCCATATTACAACTGACACACATCGATTATATCTACAGATACGTCAAAATCACTTTTACGCTCAAGTACGATATTTACTCCCACTTGAACAACTGTTTGTTCATCAGTTAAAGGATTTCACAAATTCAACTTCGTATCAAACAATATCGTCACCAAACTGTTACAAGACCCCAAAAATGTATGACGGTCGATTTCACCACGTCTTCGAGAATTAATATCACTACCGTACATGTCTTCAACCATGGTATTACAGGGTAATTTACATAATATTTGATTCGATGATATTTTCAGGAAGGTACGCCATCTTAACTCTGACGCGCATCAATTATAGTTCCAGATACGTAAAATACAAACATTGGAGAACATTAGTATTTTATTGACAAATACGAGTCGCAGTTACACCTTTTAAATAAAAATATGGTTTGGACCGTACCAAAATTATGGTGTTCACAAATCTATGATAAAAAATGTTTGTTCCATATAAAATTTTTGTAGTTACACCAGCTGACTTGTGTAAATTCACGAAAAAAAAAAGGCGTAACTCCGGATTTTCACTGTGTGTGCATTCCTTTATCTTGATTACTGTTCTCTTTATATTCCTCCATATTTTGTCTGCAATATCCATCTGCTTTCCCTTCAATTCCTCAAACCTGCATCAAAGCCTTCCAAATTCACCAACTGTGGTATAACAAAATTAAAGCTAAATTTTTAATCATAATTAGACAGAATTGTATATTTCCCAACTGTGGTCTAACAAAATTAGTATTTTTACCTGATCAGAACTTCATGCTTTTCATGCTCTCCCGGGAGCAATTCCGACTATCATGGAAACCTAATTCACCATAAGCATTACATTTTCTAGGCGCTTTCTTATGTTCTTGCACAGCTTTATCCTTTTGGGATACCAATCGTTTTCCAGACCCCTTAATTTTTGATTGTATAGGATTTAAGACTGTAACTTCAGTCGATATCTTTGTACCTAACAACATTTCAAGCTCTTTATTTTTATTTCTGGACTTTTCACATGTGACACCACTGCTACATTCAGACGGGCTACTTTCTAAGATCAGCTTGTCCTTGAAACTATTAAGTAGGTCCATTAACTCGTCGATACACTCTGGTTTCTGTTCTGCTATTGTCACAGAGGAGAATAATTCAGACCATAGGTTGCCAAGCTTGATTTTCTGAACCTCTAAAGCACTGCAATCTTCATTCAAGGTTTCAGGCAAATTACCACAAAGTGGCTGACATAGAGCCAATTTGCTCAATCTACCTAGCAAATAATTGTTGGGCACTTTTTCAAATCCTTGTTCCTTCAACACATAGAGAGCATGTCGGCACAGGATACCATGCCTCTCAAATTTTTTGCATGAGCAGCTTAACTTCACTCCATCAGGAATAACCAACATAATATACCTTATTTCTCTCACGATCATGGATGAGAATGTTGTCTGATGTATTAACCCCTAAAACGTTAACCCCACAAGTAAAACAGACAGCGTTCCACTCGACCTGAAATTCAGCAAATATGACCGGAGTGTAAAACACAGAAGCGTGCTTCTCCAAAGGGTGAGGTGTTTCTAGATTAGGGAAAGAGTTTTTTGAATCGGCAATTAATTTTGACTGTTTCCATCTTTGAGCGTCCATAACACTTTCAAATCTCATCAGAAACTCCACCAATGTTAAGTTTGGATTCATGAAATTTCCGAAAAATCTATTTTTGGACTCAGATCTAGATGTGGTACTCATTAGTCCACCCAAAAACAAATTTCTGAAATATGCTGGGATCCAGGAAGCTCTCATGTCAAACATCGAAGTTAGCCATTCATGTTCGGTTAACTCGTATGAAGATATAACAGAACACCACCGTTCCTCAAACTCAGTCGGCTCAATGTCTTCTGCCCATACACACGCAAATAACTCTTTCATGAAGTTTGTTTCTCTATAAAGCGTAGAGCCGATCTTATCAGGTAATTTTTTCATAATGTGCCACATACAATACCTATGATGAGTTTTGTCCTTGAATACTTTCTTAACCCCTGCCTTTATGCCGGCATCCTGGTAAGTAATTATGCACTTAGGATACTTTCCACCCATTGCGGTCAAAAAAGATTCGAATAGCCATGCAAAACCGTCATCAGACTCATTTCTTAGAAGCTCTGCTGCAAAAGACACACATTTTTTGTGATTGTCAACCCCCGTAAAAGGAGCAAATATCATCTTGTATGTGTTCATGTTGAAGGTTGTGTCGAATGATGTCATGTCACCAAACAGACTGTAATTTTTGATTGATATAGGATCAGCCCAAATAACTCTAGAAAGTCGTCCTCGATCGTCAACGTCAAAATCAAAGTAGAAAGAGTTACACATAGCCTTTTTATGCATGAAATTCTCAATCATCATTTGAGCATCGTAACCCTTTATAAATTGCTTCACATCCCTCCAAAATTTTTTGAAATCTTCTAGCGATGCTCCAACATTTCGATATCCCTTAACATACTCCTTAAACATCCTGAAACTTTGTACGTGGCCTTTATTCACCTTTAAATTCTCTACAATCAAGTCTTGTGTATCAGTGTTAGTTCCCTTGACTCCGGCAAATGTACCAATGTGTTTGGAGTAGATAGAAGGTGTGTGTGACCTTCATGAAAGTCGATAATAACATATTAACCTTTGTCATTTCTCTTGAGAAAAATCTTTGCATTACATGAAATTCTAGTCTTCTGCCTCTTTTTCACCTTTCCTCTGGGTTTGCTCTCACCTACCTTACTACACACACAGTATTTAGTCGTCACCACACCATCTATAATTCTTTGTGTCGACTTCCTCATTTTGAACCCAGCATTGGCACCATAAGTTTTGTAGAATTGCATTCTCTCAACCAGACTTTCGAAGATCATTCCTGCGGTAGGCTTCAAATTAGGTGCACAAACAGGTATCCTTTCTTTGGAGTTGTGAGGGATTAATGGTGAGTCTGCAAAAAATCAGATAGCATATGTTTTATTAGTTCATGGATTAGCGGAAACCTTAACATCTGAAACACGTCAAAAATGAATTGGACACGTATCAATTATATTACCAGGTACGTTTCGTCAACCAAACATTGACCATAAAACATATTTGTGAAACTACATTCATTTATACATGACTTTAATGGATACTACACACATTCAGACATATATGCTCACCCGTAAGGTACAGTACAGAAAATAAAAAATGCTCAAATTCCGGATAATATATATCACAGTATCAGTCAGTCAGTCAGTCCAACTTAGCCATTGTCATATTGACTCTACAGTAGAATTACTCGAAATTGGTCCACTAGCTCATGGCTTAATTATTCAACAATCACACATGAAACACCAGAAACGCATGTAGGGGTTATATTGACAGATACACAATCTGAAATCAGACACGCATCAATTATATTATCAGGTACGCATATCAAAACTTATAAACATTAGTTATCCAAAATGGCCCTAAACAGAGACTTGGTTATCAGATACAATTTTAGTTCGTACTAATTATCATCTATTTGATATTCATGTACATTTTTCCAGTCTAGTACAACACTATGCAGACTTTATATTATCAGATACGCAATATGACATCGGAAACACATCAGTTATATTTCCAGGTACGCCAATTAAAACTTAGAAGCAAGAGGGTTAGTTTGACATCAGCTGTCTTTCTGAAATCTAATACATCACATAACCGTCATCACACAACAGCAAAAAACCCTAAACACTATGTATCATCTGACTAATGTAGCAACAATTCACACCAATTACTACACTAGACACAATGACTAACATCAATAATAATAAAACACTCTAAATAGACCTTGAATAATTAGAACCCTAAAAATCGACATACCTATACCCAATTCAGAAGATATCTATCCCAATTCAGAGGATATCTGTCCGAGTTCACTGTTAGCTGCTGGAACAATTAAATTAGTAGGATCAACCAAATCATTGCATCCTTCGATTTCCATTAAACCCCTAAAAATTGACATAAAAAAAAATTACGAAAGCTTTTAAATCTAATTACTAAAAATTGACAGGTAGATTCATCAAATATATGACAACAATCAGTAGTTTTAGCGAAAACTTACATCAATTCCGTCAAAAATTTGGTCGATTGAATAAATTTTCGTTGAAATTCTGGGTTACTGATCGATAATCGCATTTTTTTTAATTGATGTGTTAGATATTTGGTGAGAAAAGTCAGAGTAAGTAATACAGAATTTTTGTATGCGTTGACATCGAGATTCAGCCGTACGATTTTAGTTAATCCATTGGTTATAGTTCGTTCTCACCGTTTGCACCGAGTGTTCGTTCTCACCTGATCCCACCTATATATATATATATATATATATATATATATATATATATATATATATATATATATATATATATATATATATATATATATATATATATATAGTAATAAGATCAAGTGAGTCCACCTCTTACATTTGAGTCCATAAGTCTCATTATGGGCCATTGGATCTTGGAAATGGAGGGCTAAGATGAGAACCCAAAAATTAAGGTTAATACTCTAATTTTGCCATCTTCCTCTAATTTTCTCATTAATTACAATAATCCTCCTCATCTTTCATTCATCAATTCATTATCACATCTCCTTATTCTCTCTCTATATCTCACTTCTCCATATTCTCTCCAAAAAAAACCAAGAAAAAAAAAACCCAAAAAACCAAACAAATAAAAAACCCAAAAAATCCAATTAAATCATTTACTCATCTTTTCCTCATTCACCATCCACCTACCACCACCCACCTACCACCACAGTCGCCAACCGCCACCGCCACCACCACCACCACCACCACCACCGCCGCCGCCGCCGCCCGACGTCTTTTTTTTTTTTTTTTTTTTTTTTTTTTTTTTTTTTTTTTTTTTTTAAACTTGATGTTTGGGTGTTCTTTTTATTTTCTTTGTTGTTTTTTTTTCTCCTTATATCGTCTTGCTATATAATATTGTTTTAAATTTGTGAGTTTTTTTAATTTTAATCTTAGATCTACTAAAGTAGATTAATTTTCTATGACCCGTTTTTTTTTTTTTTTTTTTTTTTTTTTTTTTTCAATTTTGATGTTTTGGTCTTTTTTTTTCGGTTATTGACATTCTTACAAATTATAGTGTGATTTTAGTACTAAATCTATTAGTTATGAAATCTCATTTTTTACTTTTTTCTTGTTGATATCACTTTTTTAATATCCGTTTTGTTATATATATTTGCCAAATTTCGTATTTAAAATTTTTTCTTGGTATTGTGTGATTTAGGATCCATTAAACTTACTTGTTCGGTTAAAATTACACTTTTTTTCGTTAAAATTACACTTTTTTCCGTTAAAATTACACTTTTTTCCGTTAAAATTACACTTTTTTTGGGTTAAAATCACAGTTTTTTCTTGTTAAAAACACACTTTTTTCCGTTAAAATTACACTTTTTTGTGTTAAAATTACACTTTTTTTTCCGGTAAAAATTATAGTATTAAATCTATTAGTTATGAAATCTAATTTTTTACTTTTTTCTTGTTGATATCACTTTGTTAATATCCGTCTTGTTATATATATTTGCCAAATTTCGTATTTAAAATTTTCTTTTGGTATTGTGTGATTTAGGATCTATTAAAATTACTTTATCGGTTAAAATTACACTTTTTTCCGTTAAAATTACACTTTTTTCCGTTAAAATTACACTTTTTTTTGTTAAAATCACAGTTTTTTCCTTGTTAAAATTACACTTTTTTCCGTTAAAATTACACTTTTTTCTGTTAAAATTACACTTTTTTCCTTTAAAATTACACTTGTCTTCATTAAAATTACATTTATCTCTACTAAGGTTATCTCCTCAATGACTAAAGTTACGCTTTTGGACTAAAGTTAGAACAATTTGGACTGAAGTTACACAAATTTGGACTAAAATTACACAATTTGGACTTAAATTACACAATTTGGACTAAAATTACACAATTTGGACTAAAATTACACAATTTGGACTAAAGATACACAAATTTGGACTATAGTTATACATTTGGATTAAAATTACACTTTTATGGACTAAAATTACACTTCCGTGGACTAAAATTACACTTTTGTAGACTAAATTTATACATTTGTGGATTAAAGTTACACATTTGTAGACTAAAATTATACTTTTTTGTACTAAAATTACACTTTTGTGGACTAAAATTACACTCATAATATGATAAAAGATGCACACACTATCAATTTACTAAGTTACACTTTAGTGGACAATGATTGGAATTGTACAATCTAAATGACTCAAAATAAATGAATTGTGTAACTTTAGTTCTAATTGTGTAATTTTACTCTAAATTTAGTTGTAAATAGTGTATTATTAGTTCAAAATTATTCGTAAGTAGTGTATTTTTAGTCCAAAAATGTTGTAAATATTGTATTCAATTTAGTCGTAAACTCCATTAGTTCGTCCAAATAGTCCAAATTAGTTCGTCCATATTGTCGAAATTGTCCAAATTAGTTAGTCCAAATAGTCCAAATTAGTCCATATTGTCCAAATTGTCCAAATTAGTTAGTCCAAATTGTCCAAATTGTCCAAATTAGTCTGTCTAACTTTAGTCCAAGAGTGTAACTTTAGTCATTAATAAAGATAAGTGTAATTTTAACAGGAAAAAGTGTAATTTTAACAAAAAAAAGTGTAATTGTAAGAAGAAAAAGTGAAATTGTGACAGAAAAAGTGTAATTGTAACAAGAAAAAGTGTAATTCCAACAAGAAAAAGTGTAATTCCAACAGAATTGAGTGTAATTTTAACATAAAAAGTTTAATTGTAACAAAAAAAAGTGTAATTGTAAGAAGAAAAAGTGTAATTCCAACCAGAAAAAGTGTAATTCCAACAAGAAAAAGTGTAATTCCAACAAGAAAAAGTGTAATTTTAACAAAAAAAAGTGTAATTCCAATAAGAAAAAGTGTAATTGTAATATAAAAAAGTGTAATTTTAATGAAGAAAAGTGTAATTTTAACAAAAAAAAGTGTAATTCTAACAGAAAAAAGTGTAATTCTAACAACAAAAAGTGTAATTTTAGACGAAAAAGTGTTATTCTAGCGAGAAAAAATATAGTTTTAACAGAAAAAAGTGTAATTTTAATGGAGAAAAGTGTAATTTTAACAGAAAAAAAGTGTAATTCTAACAGAAAAAAGTGTAATTCTAACAACAAAAAGTGTAATTTTAGCCGAAAAAGATATTATTCTAGCAGAAAAAAGTATGATTTTAACAGAAAAAAGTGTAATTTTAATGGAGAAAAGTGTAATTTTAACAGAAAAAAGTGTAATTCTAACAACAACAAAAAGTGTAATTTAAAGGAAAAAAGTGTAATTTAATGGAAGATCTCACAAAATTAAACAACTTATGTGAGATGTTCAAAATTTGAGGCGGGATTTTCAAAATTTGAATTTTGAAATCATTAGAGGCAGAATTTTTAGCACACAATATGTAAATTTAAACAAATAAAATTAAAAAAACGAAATAAAAGACACAAAATAAATGACAAAAACATAAAACAAAACAAAAAATAAAACAAACAAAACAACCCAAAATACAAACACCCAAATTTGAAAAAAAAAAAAAAAAAAAAAAAAAAAAAGCGTAGATCTTAGAAAACAGGAAGGAAAAAGAAAATAAAAATAAAAAAACAAACAAACTAAAGACAACAGCAACACGACATCCAACAACAAATTAGCCAAAGAAATATGTTGGGTGTTGCTGCGACCAATTAGCCAAACAAATTACAAAACACCCAAATTTGAACAAATTGCCAACAACGACAGCAACAACCGACATTCAACATTCAACAGCAACACCTCCACAATGAACCCCACTTTTCCGATTAGATCTAAGAATAATTTAAAAAAAAAAAAAACAGATCTGTATAGTGAAAGACAAGGAGCGACGGGGGATGTTGTTTTGGTGGCCTAAAATAGAAGAGAAGTGGGAGAACAAGCGGATGTGGTGGTGATGTGTGGTGGTAGTAGTGGTATCGTCGTGGTGGTGGCTGCGCCGGTGTGGTGGCCGTGGGGTGGAGGTGGAGGGCGTGGGTGGAGGGCGTGGGTGGAGGGCGTGGGTGGAGAAGGAGGAAGAGTGATTGGTGGATGGCGGCCGTCGGTGGAAGGCGGCGGGCTGGTTGTTGGGTTGGGAAGAAGTGGTGGGGTGGTTGGGTTGGTGAACCGGGTGAGGATTAGAGTTGGGTTTTTTGAGTTGGGTTTTTTTTTTTTGGTTTTTATTTTGTTGGGAATTTTAGAGGGTATGTGGTGTAGAGAGAAATTTGGAGGTGGATAATGAGAGGAGGATATTAGGATAGGTGAGTGTTTAAGGAAGGTTGAAGGATTAAGGGAGCTAATTAGACTAGATTGATTTGTGGTCATCCATTGAGATGCAATCTCCTTCCTCCATTCCCTTCATCCTAAGGCCCTTAGAAAGACTTAGGGACTCAATTGATGGAAGGGACTTAGAAGAACTTATCACTATATATATATATATATATATATATATATATATATATATATATATATATATATATATATATATATATATATATATATATATATATAAATATATATATATATATATATATATATATATATATATATATATATATAATTGAGCGAATTTTGGAGTAGAACCATCTTCTGGTAAAAGACTCCCTATTCAATGATAATTTTGACCATGGAGCCTGAAAGTATATGGTCCCCTCCCTTGATTGATTGAACTATCAACCTTGCCTCCCATTGATGCAAATGAAAACATCATGTTGTAAGCCCTTATGTTTTCTAAAAAGAATTTACTTTTTACGTCATTGTTAGAATAGAGATCAGTAAGTGTTTATAGTGGGCTTTTTAATAAAGGTAAGGTGATGTTCCCATTCCCGCAACATAATGTGAATTGAGGAGATGTAGTGTTCTGACATTTCAATTTTCTTTCTTGGTACCACATTTTTGCTTTGCATTCTGTGCATGTCCATATAGGATCGCCAATGTCCCAATAACCTACAAAAGTTTAATGTGTCAATCATAATAATAAATTTTATACTGAAAAAGTAGTAAGTAAAACAAATTTATACCTTCGTAATCATCTTCAGAGTCACTTGATTCGTTGTTATCATGCACCATCGTGCTGCTGTTTGTGGTGTGATCACTTGCAGTTGGACTCATTAGTGTATCGGTTGTATAATGGAATGGTCCAATTCCATTTGATCAATTTCTAGATCAATGCTTCGAGTTACAAAGCTAATTATTCTCCGACTTTGAATAACATGTTTGCCAGGTGTGAGAGGTGACGTGACAGGTGACCTGTTAGAGTTACCGTGCAAAGCTTTTTTTTTGGATGAAATATATGGTGAGTTTTTAGTTTTAATAAAATAATGTAAATAATTTTTCTATATACAAAACCCTAAAATACGGAACTACTCTACAATACAATAATTACGTTAATACGTACATGTGGGTTTCCGTGTTTGTGAACACGGTGCATGTAATACTCTTTCGCCTGAGGATATAAGATATTGTGGGAGACAATGAACTGTGTACAATAAATTAAATATAGCAAACAGTAAAAAAATGTAACGATGAATGTGCTTAATGTTAAAGTTGTACTTACAATTGATCAAAGCCTCTCTAGCGTTCTCAAGTTCGTTCTCTGCATAAGAGTCTGGCAACAAATTAAAAATGATCATGTGTATGCAATGGTAAGGTAAATGATATATGTATCTTATAACGAGGACATAAGTTGAACAAAGTATGGCTACCTTTACCGTTAAACGAGGATGATCGTGTATTACTTATACGAAGGTTGTCATGCTGAGTGTTAGTAGTATCCACTAACTGTGACCGTGACCCTGGCCCTTCACATATCAAGGTAAATGTTCAGATATAAATAAAGATCTCTAGCAAGTAGTGTACAACATCATAGTATCATGTCCGATAATCCGCCATAACTATTAAAACTACTTGTAGCAAGTATAAGGACGTACATATTAATTAGAACCTGTAGTGTTACTGTTTACAATGTACTATTACCTGGAGTGTAACGATTTGTAATGTTTGATAGGGGCGATTGTGTGTGTGACTTGTACGAAGGCCATCATGATCAACAACTATTTTAGTAGTATCCAGCAATTGTGAAGCTGACCCTGCACATATCAAGGTAAATGTTCAGAATTGACATAACTCATCTACCTACATAAATGTAGTGGATTAACTTAGTTTACGTATTGCATTTATTTTACCTGGTTGAGAGTTTGTTGTTCGTTGACGTTTCTGATTGGGTACATCTTTCCTGGTGGACATATCCTGCTTTGATTTTAGTTTATCTATTATCAACTTAAGCATGCGCAATTTTACCTTTCTACCAGAAATTAACAATCTCTACCATCTCTCCATTAATAATGAGATTATAAACAGTTATTCTAAACAAATATAACTATATTAGAGAAGGGTAATGATTTCCTTGATTTTTGGCTCAGAAAAGGGTAATTGCATTAAAAGTAATATTTTGGTGTCATTGTTTAATTTGGTATATTTACAGAATATACCATATGTTAATGTAACACCCCCTCATACCAAGGTGCCTTACCAGAACCACCCTACCATGAAAGTGTGTTACCATCTCGGTTTCCCAAGGTTAGTACATATCAAAAGCGTCTGAACTGAGCACATTTATTAAATGCCATAAAGGGTTAAAGTTTACATCCAACAAAATCCAAAAACTGATTCAACAAATACAACTTCAATGTCTGACAACTAATGAAATCAAAACTAAGACTCGGACGGTGATGCTATGACTGGTGATGACAACGCTCCCATGACTGCCCCAAGCTCACCACTAGCAATACCTGTCAAGCCTGCTCACTATCCCCGAATGGATCACCGCAGATTCCACAAACAACAACGGGGTCAGTATTACTCAATCAATATATAAGACAGACAAACGAGATACTAGTTGATCATCCTCTAACCCCAGTCTTCCGATCTCACACAGTAACCGACTACACACCAAAGTGTGTAGCCCTGCCAGATTACCCATCGCAACAGGTAATCCTCGCCGCCAGTGGGTGACCGCAGCCGCTCCCACCTAGTCCAGCTCATCAACGAGCGACTAACAATCCCTGTCCCTTAATGTGCACATCCCCTCCCGTGGCGGGTTCCACGGAGGGCGAACTAGGGTGTGAAGCCACTCCCGCAAGTGACTCCACCACAATCATAATCACACAACATCACAGCCGTCACAACATCCCCACATCAACACCGTCACCACAACACTCATACTCCGATGATCAGCAGATCACAATCTTTACAAAACAACATGTCTTAACAATGAACAGTAAACTGAGTAGGGAAACCCTACCTTAGCAATCAACAGTAGAATGAAACTCGGAAAATCAGAAAGGCTCCTCTACGAAGTCTTCTCCTATACAATAATCACATAACACAATTACACATTGCATAATCCCCCATATTCCCAATTCCATATATGTATACAGTAACCCCAAAGAATACAAATAACATAGAGATAGAACTTACCAACAGTAGAATGAGGAATTATACGTAAGAACCACGAAGATTACACACATAACGATGCTACGCGATGATTAGGAAGTGATTAGGGAGTGATTAGGGTAAACGTAGAAATGATGAAGTTTGAAATAAGGTTTTAGAAACTGACGCGGGATATAAAAATAACCTTAAACATTCCCTAATCAAACCGTCAAAATACGCTTCGCCAGACCGGATACTCGGTCGAGTAAAGTGTATACTCGGCCGAGTATCCTCTACTCGGTCGAGTATCCACTATACTCGGCCGAGTATTCCTCGGCAGAATCGAAACACACCATACCAACAGCACTACTCGGCCGAGTAGGCTCTACTCGGTCGAGTAGTCACTTAAGAAAATCTGTAGTATTACAGTCTTCCCCCCTTAAAAAGAACTTCGTCCCGAAGTTCACAGTCCACCTCAAAACAAGACACTACACAACGCAAAAAGACTACACTAACAAGCATTTACCAATGCCAAAGAACCACACAAGACACCACAAAACTAACCCGACTCAAAATAAGACAAAACACAACCGCGACCATCTCCTACCCCCCTAAAAAGACAACGGTTACGTCCCCGTAACCAAACATACCTAATCAAAAAGACTAGGAAAACGTTCTCGCATGGCTTCCTCAGGTTCCCATGTGGCCTCTTCCACATTATGATTAGACCAAAGGACCTTGAGTAAGACCGTCTCACCATTTCTTGTCTTACGAACCTTGCGATCAAGAATCTCCTTAGGAATCTCGGCGTAGGACAAGGATTCATCAAGCTCGATGTTATCCATCTCAAGGATATGCGATGGATCACTCACATATTTCCGAAGCTGAGAAACATGGAAAACATTGTGGACTCTATCCAAAGCTGGTGGCAAGGCTAATTTATAGGCTACCCCGCCTATACGGTCCAAAATCTCATAAGGACCTATGAACTTTTGGCTTAGCTTACCTCTCTTCCCAAATCTCATCACACCTCGCATAGGTGACACTTTCAAAAGGACCTTGTCACCTACTGCGAACTCAATGTCCCTGCGGTGTAAATCGGCATAGCTCTTCTGACGATCTTGAGCTGCTCTCATCTTTTGCCGAATTAACCGGACTTGCTCAACCATATCCTGTACCAGCTGTGGCCCTAAAACCACTGTCTCAGAACTATCATCCCAACAAACTGGACTTCGGCACTTCCGGCCATACAAAACCTCGCTCAAAAGGTGTCATCCCGATGCTCGTATGATAACTGTTGTTGTATGAAAACTCGATCAGATCAAGCTTGTCTTCCCAGCTGCCCCCAAACTCCATAACACATGCCCTCAACATGTCCTCTAAGGTCTTGATGGTTCATTCCGTCTGACCATCAGTTGCTGGATGAAAGGCTGTACTCATCTTCAAGGTTGTACCCATCAACTCCTGTAGTTCTTGCCAAAACTTGGATATGAACCTCGCATCACGATCAGAAACGATATCTTTAGGTATACCATGTAACCGAACCACATGCCTCCTGTAACCCAGTGCCAGCTTCATCTTAGACCAAATATCTTTCATAGGAACAAAGTGAGCTGACTTGGTTAACCGATCAACAATCACCCAGATCATGTTGTTACCTTGCTGTGACCTAGGCAACCCCACAATGAAGTCCATAGAGATCGACTCCCACTTCCACTAAGGTACTTCCAAAGATTGTATCTTACCTTGTGGTCTCCTTTGTTCACCCTTGACCCTTTGACATGTCAAACATCTGGCCACAAACTCAGCTACATCTTTCTTCATGTTTGGCCACCAGAAAGTCTTCTTAAGATCTTTGTAAAGCTTGTCACCACCCGGGTGAACTGAATAAGGAGTACAGTGAGCCTCCGTCAAGATCACTCTCCTCAACTCTGCATCCTCAGGAACACACCATCTCCCATCAAAACGAACACTCCCATCTGCATGGATAGAAAACCTGGAAACCGTCCCACTCTCTACTCTTGACTTCCACTCTTGAATCTTAGGGTCAAGCTCCTGCTTACTCTTGATGTTCTCATACAACTCTGGCTCGATCGTCAAATCCCCGATGGTATCCCCCTTTCTTAACATAAAGATCCCCATCTTGGACATCTCATCCCTCAGCTTTAGCAAGGACATGGCTGTACATAGCGAGTGAACGCTCTTCCTACTCAGAGCATCTGCAACAACATTAGCCTTACCCTCATGGTAGATGATCTCCATGTCATAGTCTCCGATAAGCTCCATCCATGTGGACAGCGGGGGCCCACCGGGGCGCTTGGGAGAGAAGAGAAACAAGCGTTTGTATTTTTGTTGGAGTCGCCACCAATTTTTATGGGAAATTGGAACCGTTCGAATACCTCGCGTCATGTCAAGACACAAAGTAAAGACATGAACACTAAGCAATCGTTACCCTTAGCGTTCTATGTCTAGAATGACTCTCGTGGATGCCAATGAACACGGGTGTTCACGGAGATCTGGAGTAAGCGGTGAGGGTACGTATTAGGAAGCTCTTTTGATCGAACACCTAATCCCGCCCGCCTCGATAGCGGCCTCTACTAATGATTAGGGAAGTTATTCGTACTCGATATATCGTCGATTGTATGCATGCAATGCAACATCCAAGTTTTAATCCTAGCATGTGAGAATTAATACTAAGTCGGTTGACAATTAATTAGCAAACAATTGGGTCGAAGTAGGATTTAAGTTCAATTACATGTGAGAACATTCAAATGATACAAGAAATAACGATAAATACAACAAAAGAAGATTACAATAATGAAAATTACAATAATTACATTGGGATAGGCGATGTATGTCGAAAATACCTTTAAAACGGATAATTTGGAAAAAAGAATAAAAGAATGAATTAACGAACAAATCGGAGGCGATAATACGGTTAATAGTTAATTATACGCAAGCTAATTAAACTAAGTCAAGGCGAAAAGGAGTTCGAGAGACAAAATCAACCTGGAACAGCAGTAGCAATGACTCGCCCTTTGGAAGAGGCGCGATTCTTTGCGTCTGTTCCAAGGGTGAGTTCTGGCTGTGAAGCCGGAACTGCAAATCGTTAATGTAAATTGGTGATTTTAATGGTTAATTAATATATTTACTCGGATGAAAGTGATTAACACGTTATTTACATGTGAATGAAGGTCATAAAAACAACAAAATATGGATGAGACGGAATATAACTAATTAATTTACACGAAAGAATGATTGATTAGTGACATGAGTGAATAAAATAGATTAATTATAACGAATTAATAACAAATATACGATGGTGACAATAGTAAACAGATGCAAATATGTCAAAGATGAATTCCAGAGACTCAATATTGATGAATTGAATTTCTACAACCCGGATTGAATTTAATGACGAAAACCCGCAAATATTGATCATAAGGGATTTAAGTCGGATTTAACAATGAATTATACGAACTAGTGATGATGATTAATGATATACATGTGAAATTATTATGTGATCGTGTGTCAAAGAATTAACAAACAAATGAAAATAAATAAACACGACGAATTACAGAGGACGAACGAAGAAGAAAGGAAGCGAGAATCACTGCGCGGCCTCACGAAGAGGCGCAGCCGGTACTGCGTTCCTTCGAAGAGGCGCAGCAGTTGCTGCGTTCTTTCTCGACGGTTATCTACTGGAAATCCGTAAAAAGAGGTTTTAAAGACGGTTTTAGAAATCGGTTTCAAAAGGTATTTTCGACACAAACCTTACAATAATGATTACAATAATTAAAATACAATAAATAAAAGAGAGATTATACACCCTCAGACTTACATGTTGACGAAACGAGAAGGACTAAGATATCAATTAGTGATGCTCGACGCGAATGCAAAGAAAGTGCCCTCGTAAGAGGAAAACAATTAGATTAATTAAGTTGATTGATGTGGAGTTGGTCAAATTGGTCGGTCATGCAAACGAGGCTGGTACTCATAAGGATCCGAGCTTACGTGGTCGAAAGTTCAAGCACGTAGACGCCAAAAAGTAAGAACAAAGATCTAGAATGTAAAGGGAGAAGAGAAGGGCGGACATTTGCGTGAGAAATATGAGGAGCGAAGGCTCCTATTTATACTAATCACGTGAAGGAATTAGGGTTTCGGAGACTCTTTGGAAGTGAATCTCGGAAAGATATGAAAAAGATACGAAAATTACGCAGAAAGGACTGGGAAGAGGCGCAGCGATCACTGCGTCTCTTGGAAGAGGCGCAAAGACTGCTGCGTCTGTTCCCAAGGGGTTTCCTCCTGCGGAAGAAAGATTTCCGTGTTTAAGTTATGGTAGGACGGAATAATTTGGTTTTCCTTAATATTTTATGTGAATATTATGGGAAATTGTTTACCAAAAGATAAAGATTGTGAAATATGGAATAGAAATATCCTAACATTCCGAACATTCGACTCGGGATTTAACGGTTATCGAAAAATGGAGACGGTTTTAGGCCCGGACTCCAAATGTACTCTAATTACTGTCAAAACGACCGTATCGGCACGTAGGTGACAACTAAGAGGTAGACATTAATATTTGAGCAATCACTTGACGATAATCTTACGAATTGTCACAAATCGTTCCGCGTACCAAACATGTGGCCCAATCATCACCGGGTGGTTTGCGGGAGGTGCAGAAATGAGGTATCTACAGAGCCCCCACTTTGACTGAGGCTTGGATAAGACGAAAGTCAAAGTATAGCCATCAGGTCAATCGAAGATTACAACCTGACGACTATGGCGACGCGAGGCGGCTCAAGGGGTCTGAGCCAAGGACCTATCGTCGGGAACATTTTAGAGTCTGTCGACTATCGGGGAGGGTCGTTTAAAGTCCATTAGACTACGTAAGGAGACTCGCCAGCCATAAGAAGAGATCATACCTGAGACTTCTTTCTCGAGATGTTTCCGGAGGTACATGGGAGCTGTTGAGCGAAGATCAGGCGTAAGGACTAAATAAGGTGAGTAGCAGGACACAGGCCGGAACTGCTGAAAGAAGGCTGCTTGGGTAGTCTTCGAGAAATAATTACGTGTAGCAGGACACATGCGGGAACTGCTGAGGAGAAATATGCTTAGGTAGATGTTAATCTTCATATCTTGAGAGGGACAGTACGTCCGCTTACTCTCGCTGGAGATATGATTGGGAATTATTCTTCATGTCATGAGAGGGAAAGTGTATCCACTTACTCTCGTCGGGAAACATAATGAAGGCGTGTCGAATTCTGTGAAGGAATAAATGCTCATTGTGACAAGCAAAAGGTCTTGGAAGAAATAAATAATATGCAACAGTCTGCTGCTGGCTTGGAAATGCGGGCCGGAATGAAAGAAAATCGTCGAACGGATCAAAAGGATAAAATAACATCGGGGAAGAGGCGCACCAAAGATGGGCCCACAACTAACGAACTCATAACGAATTTTTGAAAATCCATATGGAGGGAACACAAGGAAGAGGCGCAGCAAGAGTTGCGTCTCTTGGAAGAGGCGCAACGCCTGCTGCGTCTTTTCCCCAAAGTGTTTCTTCTGCGTAAAAACGCGATAATCAGAGGCTTATGTTCATTATTATTTCGAAACACAATTTCACATATTCTCTCTCAAATCTTCACCATTTCCGCCAAGGTTTGATCCAAAAGCTTGCCTTAATCATGACCAATCGAGGTATGTGTCTCATTCTTGCATTAATCGTCTATATTTGTCGAATTTTGGATCGAAAAAATTAGGGTTTATGACCCAGTTGATCGAAAATTTGGGGCTTTTCCCCCAAATGCATTTGCCTTGTCAAATTGACATTAAAAATGGATAATTGGTAATATTAGGAACATAACCATGTATTTGTCTTGAATTTTCGTTGAGTTTTGAGCCTTTGAGTGAATTTTGAGATGGTTTCACAGCTAAACCGTAAATTGCTTCGAAAATAGCCTTAGGATTGCCCATTTGCGATGAAACTTGATATTTGGGATCCTTGAATGATGGGTAAACTTTCTACCATCTCGGAATTTTGGTTTGTGACGGCCTTTTCAGGACACTTTTCTACGGCATAATCGCCGTTATAACGAAATGCTGCCGAAATTTCGACTTGAACCCGGAACTTGGCTTCACATTAGGCTTGACTTGACCCAAATTACCACATGAGTGATCAGGTTGGTGAGAATATGGCCAAAGATGGCGAGAAAAGAGAGATTTCAGGGCTTCCGAAGGCTCGAAAATCCCTTTAACCAAAGCTTGTCGTCACGTGACGCGGCCTAAATTTGCTTTAATATTGCAGGTGATGTAGCTTCTACTTCTGGGAGAGCTCCCATGGAGATAGACGTTGCTACTGTCGAGGAGGCTTTAGAGCAGGCCTTCACCGCCGCTGTGATGGGCTGCTGGGACGAGGTCCACGAGGAAGAGGTCACGAGGAGGAGGAGGCCCCGAGACGGGCCAACGTTGGGCGAGGAGGTCGTCAGCTGAGAGGAGCTCCTGCGTGGGATGAGACTTGGGAGAGTAGGCACCTGCTGTGGGCTGCAGAGGGTCACCTGTCCTATAGGACGGTGAAGAGCTTGGTAAATAGGAATTCACTACTCATTACTCATCCTCTTTCATTCATTTGTTCATATCTCTTTCAAATTTCATTCAAAACTAAAGATAGCTTTTGTTTCAAATCACAATAGGAGGCCGAGAACATCAGGTCGTTCTCGGGCTACACGACAGCGATGGAGCACTACGAGCGGCTGTCGGCGGAGGAGCGGGCCATGATCGAGCGCGGAGCGTTCGGTCCTTTGGTGCAGGCCTGGAGGGATATCGCGAAGAGGAAGCTGCGGGCTAACCTTAGCCTGGTCCGCGCTTTCTTGGACCGATTCTGGGATACGACTTCCACGTTTCACATGCCCTTCGGTGAGGTGGGAGTCACTCTGGAGGACTACGGCATGATTTACGGTCCGCCGTGTGGGTCCGAGGAGGTGGAGTGGCGGAGAGCGCTATGAGGGTGGACTCGGCCGAGGCGAGGAGGTTGATCGGCTGGAACTTGTCGCCGAAGGCTGTCACAGTGCCGGGTTTGGTGCCCAGCTCCTATGTTCGAGACTACTTTGCGGGAAAGATCCCGACGCTGGTGACGATTGACGGGAGGGAGACGGCTCCTCCTCCATGTACAGCTGAGCAGAGGGCTCGTTTGTGGCTCTGGTGGTTTCTGTCTTCGATTTACCTCGAAGACAAGGGCGAGAGGCTGTCGACGAAGCTTTTTCCCTTCCTTTTTGACCTGAGTTCCCTAGGGCATTGGGACTGGGTCACTGCTGGTTTTGCGATCCTCATCCGCTTCATGAGGGCCATGGTTCGTCCGGAGTTGATGGAGAAGGGGACTTCTCCTGGCGCTGTCGGGCCTGGACTACTGCTGGAGGTATGAACCTTCCTTTGGGACGAAATCAATTCCTCTCTTTGTCAAATCACGAATGATAGTCATTAACTATATTGCTTTGCAGGCGTGGGTGTACTCCTACTTCCCGGGCCTCGCGCCTAAGAGGACGTAGTCGCTGAAGAAGGCATATCCCGTGGTGAGGGATTGGGTGATGTGCCGGACGAAGAGCAAGCGTTCTTCTCACGGTGTCTACCGGCGGGACGTGAACGCTCTTCAGCTGGACAGCGTAAGTATCTTACTTATATTCATTTGCTTCTTATATTACCTTTTAATTGATCATAGGAATGATCCTTTGCTTATCTTGTCACAGTGAGTGCCCAGACCTTAGGCAGAGTACGCTGACACGCCTCCTTTCGTGGCTGAGGTCCTTCGACCCAGGAGCCCGAGCCAACTGCTGTTGAGGACGTCGATGGGTCCTGTGTGGTACTTGGGCGAGCGCTTGGCTCGTCAGTGCTCTCGGGACATGTTGACGGTTCCCGTCGATCCTCCCAGGACGATGTTCAGGGAGCCTTCCGAGGCTGAGAGGGAGGCGGACTTGGCTGGTGCCAGTGGTGACGCCCTCCTTCTTCCTGGCGAGGACTACTCGACATTCCTCTACGGGAGGTTGGCGTACTGGCCGGTAGTGGTGAGCATCTTTTACTCTTCCTCTTGACTTGATTTCCTTTGGAGAACTATGATGAAAGATCACCGATTAATGAGAAATATTTGACTTTGCAGGAGGTCGAGGCGGCGGGAATCGAGAGTACACTGACGCGACCGGGAGGACGACGATCTCCGAGCTGCGTGACTTTGACGTAGCTGTGACGGATGCTGGCCTGGACGACTGGCAGCATCTGATTCGGAGGGTAAATCTTCTAACTTTGCATAACTTCTGTGTAAGAACTCATTTGATTGAGTTTGTTCGATTATTGAGAATTTCTTTTTGGAAATGCAGGTTCCGCCGTCTCGGTTTGTGGCGTTGTGGAGGGTGGTCAACCGGCTGCGAGCTACTGCCATCGAGGCACTTGTCGGCGGTCGAGGTCGTCAGGTATGAACCTTATGCCTATTCCATTTTTGAATTTTGATTTTCCAACTTTGCTTGAAACGATTGACATGGGCCAATTTTGTTGTTGTTTACAGGGTGACTGCGAGCTGGAGCGAGAGTTGACCCAGTCTCGGGAGGAGACAGCTCGCTTGTTGAGGGAGCTCGAGGTTCGGGACGCCGAGATTGCCGTTCTTACGGCAAGAGTTGCAGAGTTGGAGGGCGACCAACAGTAATTTTGTGTAGCTTTTGTAGACTTGCACATTTGGACATTGATTTTGGACATTTTTGGACTTTGTTTGGGGCGAGAGCCCCCAGTTTGTTGTACATCTCCCTTGTTTGGTGTATATAAGATGGCTTGAGAGCCTTTGCTGCTGGGTTGTGTTGCTTCTATCTGCAGGTTAGCTTTGAACAGGTTTGGTACATGACGGTTTACGCCGTCATGCTGCCGAAATTTACATAGAAATCACGCAAAACATACATTTGTATATACATATGGCTTCAATTAGCGCAAAACGAGTGACTCGAAAGATGCAAAAATGCAAAAAAAATGCAAAAAATTTGCCGGAAATGACCGGACGGTAGGGAGGGTTACCCCTAAAAAAAGAAAAAAAACAGAAATCTATAAGTTAGAAATGTAGAAATGAAAGTAAGAAATTGAAATTAATATATAAATGTTGAAATTCGGTAAATCGAAAATTATTTTCTAAAATAAATGAATTAAATGAGAAATGTAAAATGAATTAAAACGAAAATTATTTCCTAAAAATGATGAATTAAAATTATTTCCTAAAATGAGAATGTGCGAGTGTGGTAAAATGGCGAAAATGTCGATGTCGCCTCGAAATGCGTGCCCGCGAAATTAGGAAACCTGAAACATGGTAATCTTCACGTATTTACCAAAATAATAACCCGTAGGAATAGGAAATTATTCGTCATGGAATTAGGAAAGATCCAACGCGGAAAATCACGAAGGGAAGGCGAGGAAGAGGCGCAGCATGAGCCGCTGCGTCCTTTGAAGAGGCGCAGCAGTCTTTGCGCTGCGCTGTTCCCAAGGTGTTCTGTTCTGACGGATTTTTGGAAACAGAAATTAGTATAAATAGAAACGTCGATGGAGTTTTTATTCACATAATTCTTCCGTCTCTTCTTCGTCTAATTACACAAAATTCTCAAAATAATCTTTTCATCATGAATACTTTGGAGATTCGTTTGAAGGAATGGACCAACGAATTTTCGAACATGGAAAAACATGATATGGGTGCTTATAATTTCGGGTCTTTGTTGAGTTTAAAACTCATCAAGGTTGTTAAACCGTTCTTGGATGCTTGTCTTGACTATTGGGACCCAAATTACCATGTTTTTGCGTTCCCTGGAGGCGATATTTGCCCATTTCCTGAAGAAATTGCTGCTATTGGTGGGTGGGATCCTGAACACTTGCCTGCCATTCCTTCTACTTCGCAAGGGTACAAGAGCAAATTTAGAGACTTGCTTGGGTTGACTAGACTTGAGGTGGACCGTCTAGTGACCTCGAAGGTCGTGAGAATGCTGGACTTCATAGATCGATTCATCAACAGGGCCGACCCCACCGTTTCTCATGTTGCTAGGCGGAGAGCATTTGGCTTTTGTTTGTTGCATGTGTATGTCTTCCTAGGGCATGTTGATGAAGACTTGAGAGGTGATCCCCGTCTTCTGGGCCTTGTTGAGCAAATGGAGCTGCGCAGGAGCCCAGCTTGCTTATGCTTAGGAGAAATTCTTTTGGGCTTGGATAATAGGAAATCCAACCGTGATCTACCGTGTTTGGGAAGCCCCGTCATTCTGCAGGTAAAAGACATTTTTTTTTTTGTTTTTTTCTTCTTCTTTTGTTTTTCGTTTTTGTTTTTGTTTTTGTTTTTGTTTTTTTTTTTTTTTTTTTTTTTTTTTGTCTAATACCCGCTTTTGGTAGGTTTGGCTTATGGAACGGCTCCGATTGATCGAGCCCCCAGTTCATGTTCTTTCCTATCATGCCCGCTCGATTGCGATGAGGACGAGGTTGTATATGGTGGACTTCACTCGGGTCTGTGATTACTGGAAGAACAAACTGAAGAGCGATGATGGCCCGTTGATTAGGTGGGTCGTACCGTGGTGGCATCTCAAATCCGTCACTGGAGTGTCGTCTTTGGATCCCACTAGGTTTGTGCGCATTCTTGGATTGGAGTTTATGGTGTGCATCTTCCCGGAAAGGCTGATGAGACAAGTTGGGCTGAAACAGACGATCCCGAAACTTGATACCGTCCCGCAGACTGCTATGGCGCTTACTACAGAGAGCCGAAGAGAGTGGGCCATTAAATGGGCCCAAAGAAACATGTGGTTCTTGAATTTTTCCGCTAATGCCTTGTGGGTGTCGGATTCTTATCTACGATGGAGAAAGGCTACTACTCCGAAAGAGCGCGAGAGATTGAGGAAGCGCGAGCCCGTTGAATACAAGGTGCGCGAGGTAGAGAAAGAGAAAGAGAAGCATCTGACAGAGGGAGAAGAAGAAGCCGGGTTTCAAGTTGTTCATCCTTCGAAGAAACCAAAGACTACTCTGTCGAAATGGTGATTAGCAAGAATGGAAAGTCTAGGCCTCGAGAAAGACCGTTGGTGATTAGGTCTGAAGTGGCGCAAGAGCGTCCGGCTCGAGGTCGTGACAAGAAATATGACAAGAATGACAAGGGCAAGGGGAAGATGGAGGAATAGCCCGAGTCTTTATTTATTATTTGATTATTATTATTATTTATTGTTGTAATAAAAGGTGGGGTTTTTAGAATCCTAGCCTATTCTATTTTTATTATGTAGCGTACTATTATTATTAGAAAATGGATGAAATAAATAAAAAAAAGGTTAAGTGGTTATGAAACCGTTGTGATTTTCAATTTATTATTCTTGTCGAATTCCAAATGCAGTGCAAATGTCCTTCTATTTACATTTTAGATATAACGGGTTGAATCCTGTGAAGGATTGCCTACGTATTCACTTAAAAAAATGAAATCAAACCCTTGCGCGTAGTTCGAGTAAATGTAAAAGAATAATTGTTCTAAGCAAGAGCTTGTAATGAACTTAGAAAATAAGCATGAGCTTTTTGCTTACTCTGAAGGTGCAAATTTAGTTTATTTGATGATATGAGGATGACAAATTTGTCAAAATGCAAGAGCACAGTGACATTAGCTTATTTCAGCTTGGCCAGGGGCCGTTTATTTAGTGCCACAAGAGCGACACGTAGGGTTACGCGAGGCGCGTTTTTGTTCCTATTCTAGGCATAGTACCGTTTTAGTTGGTCAAGGTTTGTTGGGTTCGAAAACTCATTCCCATCTAGGTTTGTGATTCTAACCGCACCCCCTGGGAGTATGGATTTGACTAAAAATGGTCCGGCCTAATTAAGTTTGAATTTTCCCCGTGGGTCAATAGGTAGAAGAGCTCTAACCGATTTGAGCACTAAGTCTCCTTCTTTGATGTTTCTTAGCCTAACCCTTTTGTTGAAAGCTCGTTTGATACGTGCTTGATATGTTTGGACATTATGCAAGGCGCGTAACCTACGTTCATCCAGGAGGATGAGTTCTTCATATCTATCCCTCTTCCAATCGGCTTCCGGGATTTGACTTTCTAGTAAAATACGCAAGGATGGTATTTCTAGCTCGACTGGTTGTACAGCTTCTATGACGTAGGTCAAATAGAAAGGAGTAGCCCCAGTGGGCGTCCTAACAGATGTACGATACCCCACAAAGCAAAGGGTATCTTGCTTGGCCAATCTCTATAGTTGTCAATCATTTTCTTGAGAATCGTAACAACATTCTTGTTTGTCGCCTCTACCGCGCCGTTAGTCTGTGGTCTATAGGGCGAAGAGTGGTGATGCCTAATCTTGTATTTGGCTAGCAATTGCTCGGTCTCAGCTTGGAAATGTGATCCGTTATCGCTAATGATCTCATATGGGCAACCATATCGACAGATGATGTTGTTTTGTATGAATTTTGCCACATTTTTAGCTGTAAGACTAGTGTAGGAAGCCGCTTCTACCCATTTGGTAAAATAGTCAATTGCTACTAGAATGAAACAGTGACCTCCTGTTCCGGTCGGGGTTATCTTCCCGATTATGTCAATTCCCCATGCAGAAAATGGCCAGGGAGACGTCATTGTATAGAGCAGTGAAGGAGGGACATATTGTACATTCCCGAAGATTTGGCAATTGTGGCAATGTCTTACATATTTGATGCAATCGGATTCCATTGTGGTCCAATAATACCCCAAACGTGTGATTTTCTTTGCCATCATGGGCCCACTCATGTGAGGACCGCATTCTCCATCGTGGACTTCTTCCATCACCTTTCGCGCCTGTGAATGATCAAGGCAACGCAGGATTACACCAAGAGGTGTTCTTTTGTATAATTCTCCTTGCATGAGAATGTATTGGGAAGCGAGTAGGCGTATAGCACGTTGTCCCCTCTTGTCCATATCGGGTGGATAGGTACCATTGAGCTTAAAATTAAGGATTGCTTGGAACCAGGGTTCCTGCGCGATCTCTTCTTCATCGGTGATTTGGTGGACATAAGCCGGCTCTGACCGTCGTTCGATGCACAAAGGCATTTCCACCATGTGATCTGACATATTAATCAAAGATGCAAGTTTCGCAAGAGCGTCTGCAAATTGATTTTCTTCCCGAGGTAGGTGTAGGTAGGTTACGTGATCAAAGAATTGAGCGACTTGGTCTATTCTAGCTTGATAAGGTGCGAGGCTTTCGCTTCGAATTTTCCAAGATCCTGTAACTTGGTTGATGATCAGTGATGAATCCCCATGTACTCGGAGGTTTTTAATGCCTAATCTCACTGCCGCTTGTAGTCCAATGAGATAAGCTTCGTATTCTGCAGCGTTGTTTGTCACCTCGAAGTCGAGTTTGACAGCAATTGGTGTATGCTCGCCTTCAGGAGAAATGAGCAACACTCATATTCCAAATCCTCTCAAGTTTGATGCTCCATCAAAGTAAAGGTCCCAGGAAACTACATCAGTTTGGAGTATATCCTCGTCTGGAAATGACCAAGTGTCTACCGTTTGTGCGTCATTGATGGGATTTTCTGCGAAGAACTCGGCAACGGCGCGCCCTTTAATAACTTTCAGTGGCACGTATTTGAGGTCGAATTCTGAGAGCATCAGGGTCCATTTTGCTAGGCGTCCATTGAGGACGGGTTTCTCGAAGAGGTATTTGACTGGATCCATTTTGGAGTATATTTTGACGGAGTAGCTAAGCATATAATGGCGTAGCTTCTTCGTTGCCCACACAAGAGCGAGGCATATCTTTTCGAGTTGTGAGTATTTTCACTCGTACTCCAGGAACTTCTTACTAAGGTAGTAGATAGCCCTTTCTTCACTTCCTACTGTTTGAGCCAACATGGCACCCATGGCTGTTTCGGTTACTGTGAGATATAAACCAAGAGGTTGATCTCATTGAGGTGGCATGAGCACTGGTGGTTTAGCCAATATCTCTTTGATTCGGTAAAATGCCTTCTGACAATCGTCGTCCCACATGGTGTGGTCTGTTTTCTTAAGTTTCTTGAAGATAGGCTCACAAATCATTGTAAGTTTCGATATGAATCGACTTATATACTGCACCTTTCCCAGGAATCCTCTGACTTCTTTTTCTGTTTGAGGTTGTGGCATTTCGATCAGAGCTTTGATTTTGGAAGGATCTATTTCTATACCTCTTTGACTAACAACGTATCCCAGGAGTTTGCCAGATGTTACCCCGAATGTGCATTTCTGAGGATTGAGCCTCATGTTGTACTTTCGTAGCCTTGCGAAGAACTTGCGAAGGTTCGCAATATGCCCCTCTCTTTCCTTGGATTTGACAATCATGTCATCTACGTATACCTCAACTTCTTTGTGCATCATGTCATGTAAGAGTGTAGTTGCGGTGCGTTGATATGTAGCTTCGGCGTTCATCAGTCCAAACGGCATGACCGTATAACAATAGGTTCCCCATTGAGTGACGAAGGCGGTCCTATGTGAAGGAAAAGTAGATCTATATACTTACATATTCATATATATTATTAAATTAATTTGTCATAAAATTAATGAAGGTCTTATGCATGCAAACTAATTAGCAAAATAAAGAAGAAATCATGTTCTTACATTGTGATTTCGGTTCATATGGGCACAAAAGAGATCTCCTTCTCTTTTGTTCTTGAGCTTTCCTTTTGGATGAATAAAGACCCAAGTGTAGGATCTCTCCCAAGGAATTATACCCAAAGCTTACTCTTAATTAAAATTAATATTATAAATACTAGTACAATATTAATTTTGTAAGAAAATTGACTCAAAATAATTGTTTTTGCTCTTGAATATTTGGTCAAGAGTAGAAGAATTTTGGAGTATTTTATCTCTCTAATTTCTCATTAAAATGTAGAGAGGAAATTAAATTTCTCACACTAGAAATTATATGTGTTGAATGAATGAAAAAATTAGAGAAGAAAAACTCTCTAAATGGCCTTGGTAAAACCGGTGGGGGGAGGGATTGGGTAGCCTATGCATGTGCATGATTCTCTAACCAAGAGAATAGGTATGCAAGGCTAGGTGTAGGTAGTGTCATCATATTGTTTCCACTTAAATTATTAAACATAATTTAATCACCATAATCCCTCCATATTTCGGCCCACTTATAATATGGGATCCATATTATTTTTGTCAATTTTGTCTTATGTCACATGTCATATGTTACATAAATTTGTTGTGCATTTTTAACATATCAAAAATCAACGTATTATTAAAAATACGTCACATACAAAAATCGACTTAGTAATTCATAATTACTTGTACCAAAATATTTTACCGTTTATAAATCACAACAGTTTGTATTTATAATAATTCATTCAAATCAATTGTTTCCTTAAACAATAATTTCATCTGAGCAATGATACAATTCGATTACTCAGACCGTATCTCATTTTAATCAATTTCAATGTGATACGTAAATTTTACTTCCAAAATCGTCCGTCAATTTTCAAGTAATTTAATTAACTCGTAACATTATACGATTAATTAAATGATCAATTAAGAGTGTTGCCCTATAGGTATGACCTAGGGGATCAACTGATCACCACCGTCGCACGACAGTAATGTCAAACTCTAGTCAGCCAACCATTACCGATATATGTTGATCAGTTGACAGTAAAAATTACTTCCCAATTGTATTCTTTAGAATGAGATTTAATAATGATATTTAAATCATGTGATCGCACTATTGTTGAGGACACATTTCCCAACAATCTCCTACTTGTCCTCGACAAGTGTTCGTCACCAATTCTCTTGTCCTATTACTATTTCCCACTCAATGCAAGGTGTCTTTCAGGTCGTACTTGTAAGTGATCATATCGAGAGTGGTTTCCTCGATCTGGAGAATAACTGATTGACCGGACTTATCTATCATAGATACTTTCCGAGCGTGGCCTCGCATTTCCAGTTCATTACTCCTCGAGTGGCCCTGAGATATTGTTATAACCCTGACTAGGGGTGGACAAATCCTATCGCACTCATTCCCTTCGACTAGCCACAGCCATCATAACCCAAAATATGCCCATTTGACCCCATTTACGAAGGTCGTAGTAACACATATCAAAGTTAATCTGAAACTGTGCCATCTTAGGCGAATAGTCTTTAGTCAAAAGAATCGACTCATTTGAATACTATAGTAGCTCTTGCCACGACCAGGCTATATAAATTGCCAGAACTCTATGGCACTTGAACTTGCCATCAATCGCATCACATTCTGGTCACTTCGAGACGTCACCTCATACAAGTGACTATGGGCAAATACTATGTTAATCCGTGTTCACTTTAACGGGGTTCAATTGTCACTACAACCCGTTTGGATGTAACAATGTATAAATTAAAGATAAAAGACAAATGTGATTATGAACATGAACAAAAAACAACACTTTTGTTTCATTTCAAAATCTAACATAGACTTGGTACACATTTAAGTCCCATGGATGCCATATGTCCATCATGTTTAGTCTGCGATAAAGGCTTGGTGAGCGGATCGGCTATGTTGTCATCCGTCCCAACCTTACAAATCGTAATTTCCTTTCTTTCAATGAAATCTCTTATTACATGATATTTTCTAAGTACATGTCTAGATCTATTACTAGACTTTGGCTCCTTAGCTTGGAAGATCGTCCCACTATTATCACAATAGAGAGTGATGGGATCATTGGCGGTAGGTACTACTTTTAGACCTTCCGTGAATTGCCTGATCCAAACAGCTTCCTTAGCGACTTTTCGATGCTTTGCAATGTACTCACCTCCGTTGTTGAATCCGCGATTCTGACTTCCTTGAAGCTTCTCCATAACGGCATCACCATTGAGCATGAAAACGAAACCAACTTGTGATTTCAAGTCATCTCTATCTGTTTGAAAACTTGAGTCCGTGTATCCATTAACATGCAACTCGGTGTCTCCTCCAAACACTAGGATAGAATCCTTAGTTCTTCTCAAGTACTTAAGGATGTTCTTGACAGCAATCCAGTGACTCTCACCTGGATTTCCTTGATATCTACTCGTCATGCTCAAGGCATACGAGACATCAGGACGTGTGCATATCATGGCATACATGATTGATCCAACAGCGGAAGCATAAGGGATCAACTTCATGCGTTCAACATCATGGGGTTCGGAGGGAGATTGAGTCTTGCTCAATATCGTCCCTGTTACCATAGGTACCAAACCCCTTTTGGATTTGTCCATGCTTTGAACCGTCAAGAATCTTATCAACATAAGACTCTTGACTTAGTGCCAATATCCTCTTGGATCTATCTCTATGGATCCGGATACCTAATATGCGTTGTGCCTCTCCTAAATACTTCATTTGGAAGTGGTTACCTAACCACTTCTTAACAGAAGACAACATTGGAATATCATTTCCAATGAGTAGTATGTCATCGACATACAAGATTAGGAACACAACATTTCTCCCACTGAATTTCATGTATAAACATGGTTCCTCAACACTTCAAGTGAAACCATTTTCCTTTATAACATGATTGAATCGATGATTCCAACTTCTAGATGCTTGCTTAAGACCATAAATGGATCTCTTAAGCTTGCACACTTTGTTAGGATTTTTAGAATCAACAAAACCTTCGGGTTGTATCATGTACACCTCCTCTTCTAAATGCCCATTTAGAAAAGCGGTTTTGACATCCATTTGCCATATTTCATAATCATGAAATGCGGCAATCGCTAACAAAATCCGTATGGATCTTAGCATGGCTACGGGGGCGAAGGTCTCATCATAATGGAGACCTTGGACTTGGGTAAATCCCTTTGCCACTAGCTTTGTAGACATCATCATGTCCTTCTATGCCATTTTTTACTTTGAATATCCATTTGCATTGAAGGGGTCTTGCCCCTTTAGGCAAATCTACCAAGTCCCAAACTTGGTTTTCATGCATAGAATCTATTTCGGACTTCATGGCTTCAAGCCATAAGGAGGAATTTGGACTAGAGATTGCAGCCTTGTAGGTGGCGGGCTCGTCACTTTCCATAAGCAACACATCGAGTGTTCCATCTTCCTCGATAAGTCCCACATATCGATCGGGATGGCGAATTACTCGACTCGTTCTTCCAAGTGGAGGAGGGACAACCGCGCTAGACGACGAAGGAACATCTTCTTGCGTCTCTACCTCGGTTTGTGGCTCTTGAACTTCGTCAAGTTCAAAATTTCTCCCACTCTGTCTCTTAGAAATAAATTCTCTTTCTAAGAAGACAGCCTCGCAAGACACAAACACTTTGTTATCTTGAGGTTTGTAGAAGTAGTATCCTCGAGAGGTTGAGGGGTAACCTACAAAGATGCATTTTTCGGATTTTGGGGCAAGCTTGTTGTCGTTCTTAGTTTTGACGTAAGCATCACATCCCCAAATCTTCATATAGGATATATTGGGGATCTTTCCCAATTGTATTCTTTAGAATGAGATTTAATAATGATATTTAAATCATGTGATCGCACTATTGTTGAGGACACATTTCCCAACATTATGCATATCTTCCATGACCATTTTGATTTGATTATAACCCGCATATCCATCCATGAAGGATAGTAACGCGTGGTCAGCAGTGTTGTCCACCAATATGTCGATGTGAGGTAGAGAGAAGTCATCTTTTGGACTTGCTTTGTTTAAGTCCCTAAAGTCAACACAAACACGGATTCTCCCATCCTTTTTGGGCACAGTACTATGTTGGCTACCCAAATCGAATACTCGGAAACTTTGATGAACCCGGCTTTGAATTGTTTGTCAACTTCTTCTTTAATCTTGAGAGCCCATTCTGTCCTCATTCGTCGAAGCTTCATTTCACACAGTTTGAAACCTGGCTTAATCGGAATTCTATGTTCAGCGATATCCCTGTCGATCCCTGGCATGTCTTTGTAGGACCAAGCGAAAACGTCTTTGAATTCGTTTAGGAGGTTTATGAAATCGGCCCTTTCGGTAGAGCTCAAGGTAGTCCCTATCCTAAGTTCTTGGGGTTCTAGTTCGGTTGCTACATTGATGGGTTCGGTGTCTTCTATTACTGGTCCCCCTTCCCCTTCCTGTAGTATTTCTTTGGCTATGTAGGGAGGTATTTTGATCGAGTCTGGGTCTTGGTCATCCTCAGTATCATCGTAAACAGCACTGCACTCAAGATAACACAAAGAGTAAGCGAACCCGATTTATTCATATTAAAATTTGAGTATAGTTGAAACAAAGAAGCCAATCGATCCATGGTCATGGCGGCAAAGGGACATGGTTGGGGCATTTCCCGAACTACATGACTACCCGAGGCTAAGCTAGGAGAAACAAAGGGAGTAGGGATGACGACGGGAGGAGACTCTCTAATGACTTCTCTAGACTTCGACTCCGACTCCGACTCGAACTCATCGTCTTCTGGTTCTCCTTTGAACTTCTCTCCTTCTCCAGTGGTGAGCTTGAAGAGTCTTCCTTGATTGTTGGTCCACTTGATTGATTTTCTCCATCCTTTCTGCTGATTTGCGTTTGTTTTTGTGCCCATTGTGGCAATGATCTCATCTATGATGCTTTCAGCGCTCTTGATTAAGGGAAGATCCTGGAGGTAGACATCTTCCTCGCTATCCGTCCATATCCCATTGATCACCTCCTCTTTTGGGGAGATAAGGTGTGAGCAATCTAAGATAGATTCATCACTTGTAATCACTAGAACTCCAAGAGGATTCTGAGTGTTGTTGGGTTTACCTCCCGGTGGTATTGGCAATCGACCATCTTCAATCATGTCTTGAAGCACGTTTTTCAACTTGTAGCATTTTTCCGTGTCGTGCCCCTTGCCCTTATGGTATTCACAGTACGAGTTCTCGTCCCAGAATTTGGATTTCCTTTCGGGTTCGGGAGTAGGTCCGATGGGTTGGAGTTTGCCTTGCTTCATTAACCTTTTTAGAGCGTTGGAGTACGTGTCCCCAAGATTTGTGAATTTCCTTGGTGGGGTACTTTTCTTGGATGGCTCGAGAAGGTTAACTTCATCGGTTTTGCTAGTAGAGCCGTATGAACGACTTGTTGAACCTTGATATCCTCGACCTACCGTTTTGGACAAGAGTCCTTTACGGATTTCATCTTCAATCCTTGTCCCTAGTACGGTCAAGTCCTTAAAAGTTTTGATGTTTTGGTACCTCAAATGATTGGCATAGATGGGTTTGAGATTATCCACAAACTTCTCCACAAGGGTAGCCTCATCCGGGCGTTCAACCAGTTGGGTACTAGTCTTCCTCCACCTACTTAGGAAGTCGGTGAATCCTTCTTTGTCATTTTGGGTAAGAACCTCTAGAGTACGCATATTTACTTGGATCTCGGCATTATCCGCATATTGTTTAGAAAACTCGATTGCGGCATCTTCCCAAGTAGCGACCTTCTTGTGATCTAAGGAGTAGAACCATTGCTTCGGGATGGTGTCAAGAGATGAAGGAAAGATCCTTAAGAACATCTCGGGTTTGATGCCTTTGATAGACATATAATCTTTGAAGGCACGGATGTGGTTCAAAGGATTCTCATGTCCCTTGAATTTAGGGATATCCGTCATATTGAAGTTGGTTGGCAATTTGGAATTGACGGCCTCATACTTGCGATTGTTCTCCCTATAAATGTCATCCCCCTTAAGGTACATCAATTGCTCCTCTAAGTATTGGAGTCTTTTCTCAGCTACAGTCATCCCCAGAGAGGATTTTCATCCTTGGATTCATTATCGGAGTCACCTAGTACTTCACTTTCATGAGGGGGCAACCTTTCCTCTACGGCATAGATACGGCCCTCGATGAGCTCAAGGCGGTCATAGACTTGGTCTTGGGTAACTTGCATTTGGGCTAGCGCGGCTAGGATTCGATCATTACCATCTTGAAGTTGGTGGAGGTTTGTTTCGCTGGATCCAGGCATCTTGAAACTGGATAAGAGATCGGCGACGAATTAAAACACGATCGACCATTCTAACACACTTGCTAAAAGAAGAAATGTTTTGACTCGTGAAGTGGGTGTGTGCCACTTGTGTTGAGTGAGCTTTGAAGAAAGACAAGGTTTTTGAAAATGTGTGTCCTAGTCAACTATAGTGTAGTTGTAGGAGTGGACTCAAAGTGAGGTTTTGAAATGGGCTTTGTGGCCCGAATTTTGACACGACAAACGGACAGAGTTTTGACTGGATTTTGCGCTAATTGAAGGCCTATTTCGAAATTTTGATTAAGAAAAGGGTTTTGATTTTTGAAAAATTGTCATGATTTTGTTTAGAAATGGTGATCACGTAAGGTACAAGCATTTATACAAGCATTATAACGGGATGCTGAGTGCATTTAAAAGGGTTTTGGTTTAAAGGGTGGGTTGCCATACCGAACCATCAAACCCGAAGTCTGTGGAGAGGCTCGTACCAAACAAGAGTAAGGCCGATTCCTAGTCCATTTCCTCAAGTAGTGAAGGCCCTTGATACAAACAAGAGTAAGTACCATGGTATGGATGACGTCAATCGCTATCCATCCTTATGCCCAAAATAAGAATTAGGACCGTTTAGACGGGACGATTGGTCGAATGGGTTGGGTTGGGCCTAGGAAGGCCGAATAAAACGATCTAGGAAGACCGAGTTATGAAAACCGACAATTGTCTTATACAAACTATTCCCTAACCTTGTTCAAGTTTTACCCTTGCTACACGTAAGTGTATTATCCCCAGCAGAGTCGCCAAACTGTGGACAGCGGGGGCCCACGGGGGCGCTTGGGAGAGAAGAGAAACAAGCGTTTGCATTTTTGTTGGAGTCGCCACCAATTTTTATGGGAAATTGGAACCGTTCGAATACCTCGCGTCATGTCAAGACACAAAGTAAAGACATGAACACTAAGCAATCGTTACCCTTAGCATTCTATGTCTAGAATGACTCTCGTGGATGCCAATGAACACGGGTGTTCACGGAGATCTGGAGTAAGCGGTGAGGGTACGTATTAGGAAGCTCTTTTGATCGAACACCTAATCCCGCCCGCCTCGATAGCGGCCTCTACTAATGATTAGGGAAGTTATTCGTACTCGATATATCGTCGATTGTATGCATGCAATGCAACATCCAAGTTTTAATCCTAGCATGTGAGAATTAATACTAAGTCGGTTGACAATTAATTAGCAAACAATTGGGTCGAAGTAGGATTTAAGTTCAATTACATGTGAGAACATTCAAATGATACAAGAAATAACGATAAATACAACAAAAGAAGATTACAATAATGAAAATTACAATAATTACATTGGGATAGGCGATGTATGTCGAAAATACCTTTAAAACGGATAATTTGGAAAAAAAGAATAAAAGAATGAATTAACGAACAAATCATTAGGCAATAATACGGTTAATAGTTAATTATACGCAAGCTAATTAAACTAAGTCAAGGCAGAAAGGGAGTTCAGAGACAGAAATCAACCTGAACAGCGCAGATCGCCCTTTGGAAGAGGCGCGCAGCGATTCTTTGCGTCTGTTCCAAGGGTGAGTTCTGGCTGTGAAGCCGGAACTGCAAATCGTTAATGTAAATTGGTGATTTTAATGGTTAATTAATATATTTACTCGGATGAAAGTGATTAACACGTTATTTACATGTGAATGAAGGTCATAAAAACAACAAAACATGGATGAGACGGAATATAACTAATTAATTTACACGAAAGAATGATTGATTAGTGACATGAGTGAATAAAATAGATTAATTATAAAGAATTAATAACAAATATACGATGGTGACAATAGTAAACAGATGCAAATATGTCAAAGATGAATTCCAGAGACTCAATATTGATGAATTGAATTTCTACAACCCGGATTGAATTTAATGACGAAAACCCGCAAATATTGATCATAAGGGATTTAAGTCGGATTTAACAATGAATTATATGAACTAATGATGATGATTAATGATATACATGTGAAATTATTATGTGATCGTGTGTCAAAGAATTAACAAACAAATGAAAATAAATAAACACGACGAATTACAGAGGACGAACGAAGAAGAAAGAAAGCAGGAACTGCGGCAGCCTCACGAAGAGGCGCAGCAGGTACTGCGTTCCTTCGAAGAGGCGCAGCAGTTGCTGCGTCCTTTCTCGACGGTTATCTACTGGAAATCCGTAAAAAGAGGTTTTAAAGACGGTTTTAGAAATCGGTTTCAAAAGGTATTTTCGACACAAACCTTACAATAATGATTAGAATAATTAAAATACAATAAATAAAAGAGAGATTATACACCCTCAGACTTACATGTTGACGAAACGAGAAGGACTAAGATATCAATTAGTGATGCTCGACGCGAATGCAAAGAAAGTGCCCTCGTAAGAGGAAAACAATTAGATTAATTAAGTTGATTGATGTGGAGTTGGTCAAATTGGTCGGTCATGCAAACGAGGCTGGTACTCAGAAGGATCCGAGCTTATGTGGTCGAAAGTTCAAGCACGTAGACGCCAAAAAGTAAGAACAAAGGTCTAGAATGCAAAGGGAGAAGAGATGGGAGGACACTCGCGTGAGAAATATGAGGAGCGAAGGCTCCTATTTATACTAATCATGTGAAGGAATTAGGGTTTCGGAGACTCTTTGGAAGTGAATCTCGGAAAGATATGAAAAAGATACGAAAATTACGCAGAAAAAGACCTGGGAAGAGGCGCAACACCTGCTGCGTCTGTTCCCAAGGGGTTTCCTCCTGCGGAAGAAAGATTTCCGTGTTTAAGTTATGGTAGGACGGAATAATTTGGTTTTCCTTAATATTTTATGTGAATATTACGGGAAATTGTTTACCAAAAGATAAAGATTGTGAAATATGGAATAGAAATATCCGGAACATTCCAGAACATTCTGACTCGGGATTTAACGGTTATCAGAAAATGGAGACGGTTTTAGGCCCGGACTCCAAATGTACTCTAATTACTGTCAAAATGACCGTATCGGCACGTAGATGACAACTAAAAGGTAGACATTAATATTTGAGAAATCACTTGACGATAATCTTACGAATTGTCACAAATCGTTCCGCGTACCAAACATGCGGCCCAATCATCACCGGGTGGTTTGCGGGAGGTGCAGAAATGAGGTATCTACAATCCACCGTCTTTGTCGCATGTTAAGCTCCTTCTGAGTGTAGATATACTTTAAGCTCTTATGATCAGAAAACATCTTAAAGGTTGCTCCATAAAGATAGTGCCTCCAAATCTTAAGAGCGAAAACAACTGCACCCAGCTCCAGGTCATGAGTAGGGTAGTTCTCCTCATATGGATTCAGCTGCCTCGAAGCATAAGCGATGACTTTCCCTGCCTGCATCAAAACACAACCAAGACCATTCTTTGAAGCATCGGTATATACCTCAAAGTTCTCACATCCTTCTGGCAAAGCTAGGATAAAAGCTGTGGTCAAGCGTTCCTTTAAGGTCTGAAACGCCGTCTCACAACTCTCGTCCCAAACAAATCTGGTGTCTTTCCTCATCAAAGACGTCATGGGCCGTGCTATGGTAGAGAAATCTTTCACGAATCTCCTGTAGTAACCAGCAAGGCCTAAGAAACTCCGAATCTCAGCAACATTCTTCGGTGATTCCCACTTGGTTAAGGCCTTAATTTTACTAGGATCCACAGATACCCCCTTCTTAGATATCACATGGCCTAGAAAAGCCACTTCCTCCAACCAGAACTCGCACTTAGATAGCTTGGCATAAAGTTGATTCTCTCTCAGAGTCTGCAAGACTATCCTCAAGTGCTCTTCGTGCTCTTCCTTAGTCTTAGAGTAGACTAAGATGTCGTCGATGAAGACAACCACAAACCTATCCAAGAACGGTGTAAAGATCCGGTTCATCAAATCCATGAAAGCTGCTGGTGCATTGGTCAACCCAAAAGGCATCACTACGTACTCATAGTGACCATATCGAGATCGGAACACGGTCTTAGGAATATCCGCATCTGCTATCCTCAACTGGTGATAGCCTGACCTCAGATCAATTTTGGAAAACACACCTGCTCTACTTAGCTGATCAAACAGGTCATCAATCCTAGGCAAAGGATACTTGTTCTTCACTGTGACACGATTCAGTTCTCGGTAATCGATGCACAGTCTCATACTCCCATCTTTCTTCTTTACAAAAAGAACTGGGGCTCCCCACGGTGACACACTAGGCCTGATATAACCCTTGCTTAGCAACTCATGTATCTGCTTTTTCAACTCTGCTAGCTCTTTAGGTGCCATACGGTAAGGTGCTTTGGATATCGGACCTGTTCCCGGTTTAAGCTCCACGCTGAAATCAACATCCCTTTTGGGAGGCAAACTCAGTATCTCCTCAGGAAAGACATCTTCGAACTCTCTCACCACAGGTATCTCAGAAGCTATCGGCGGCTTTACTCGGTCATCCCTCACATGACAGAGAATCAAGGGGCACTTCTTCCACAAACATGACTTTAAAGTCATCACAGCTATGAACTTATACTTAGGTTTCACCACAAACCCTCTATAAGACACCCTAACACCCTTAGGCCCCTTTAAAGACACTCTCTTCTGCCGACAATCTATCCTGGCATCATACTTACCCAGCCAATCTATCCCGACAATCACCTCAAACCCATCTATAGGAAATTCTAACAGATCTATCGGTAAATCTACCCCTCCAACCACTATAGACACACCCTTATACAACTTGAGACATGACACCGACTCCCCTGAAGGTATGAACACATCATCTTTTACATCCTCAAACTTACCCAAACCCATAGACATGGCATGACCCTTAGACACAAAAGAGTGTGTAGCCCCTGAATCAAACAAAACAAAGGATGGTACATTATGAACAAGAAAGGTACCAGTAACTACATGAGCATCATCCTGTGCTTCCTGTTTGTCCATCATGAAAAGCTTCCCACTGTTTTTCTGTCCTCTACCCTGAACTGAAGCATTGGAGGTACTTGGCTTGGCTGTTGAATCTTGGGTGGTGCTGTTGTTCCGACGTTGATATGACCCACCACCACTGCGGCTATAACTGCCCCGGTAGCCCTGTCCACCTCTGTTGCCCCATGATCCTCTCGGTGGGTTACTAGCAAAGCTCTGAGTTGGCCCCTGAGAGAAATTCCCTTGCCGAGCTCCTGAACCAGTGCCGGGCCTGTAACTCGTGCATTCCCGTCTTCTGTGGCCTACACCACCGCAGTTGAAGCATGTAAGGTTAGAGTTGTCACTCACACTCCGACCTCCATTCTTTCCCCAGCCACGAGATCCCCCCGAGAAACCAGCTCCACCAGAAAAAGCCTTTGCATGATTGAAGTTCCCTTTCTTGTTGACCGACTGAATGTTGCTTCCACTGTCAGCTTTCCTCTTTTCAGCAGCAGTCCTCTCATCAATCTCTCTTGAGAGATCCACCATTCTCTCAGCTTGGCCCGCTCTCAGGTACACTTCCTTGAGGTCAGTAGCAACCCTAGCTGGCATACGACTCACAATCTTGGCAGATAAACCCCTCTCAAAACGGAGAGCTAAACCCCTCGGTCCTAGCTGCATGTCGTCAACATAACGAGATAGCTCCATAAACTTATGATAGTAGTAAGTGACTGTCATCTCCTCAGTCATGGTGAAGGAATCAAACTCAGATCTCATCTTGTGTCGGATATGCTCCGGCACAAACTGCTCTCTCATAGCGCTCTTCAACCCGAACAAAGGAATAGCTCCTAGACCCTCAGCCTGGTAATAAGCTCTAGCATCTTCCTTGACGTTTTGCCACCAAACTGCAGCTTCACCTCTCAGGTAGTACACTACCTGCTCGACGATCATGTCTTCGGGGAACTTAACCATTTCCATGAGAACTTTAATCTCACGGTGCCACTTCTCGAGTAGCTTTGGTTCACCTACCCCTTCATTTGTGGGAGGGTTGAAGTGAGCAATGATGATGCTGAGCTGAGTAGCATCCATCGGCTTCTCATTCCCTTTTCCCACATTTCGGAGAGCTTCAAGGAGAGCCTCTTATTGCTCAATCATGCGAGCAACCTCATCAAGAGTCATCTCAGAAGCTTGGATCTGTGCGGGGGTTCTTTTGGGCGGCATTTTGAGCTGATAAGAAACAAGGAAACGTAAGCACAAAAGCCTACGGCTCAAAATGTAACAGTCTTCCGCCAAAGGAACACTCGGCCGAGTATACTACAATACTCGGTCGAGTAACGACTACTTGGTCGAGTATCCTAGATAATCGGTCGAGTATTCGACTCCAGTAGCTAACGTCAAGAACCCAGAAATAACACTCGGTCGAGTAAAAACAATACTCGGCCGAGTAGTCACTACTCGGTCGAGTATACCTATTTACTCGGTCGAGTTAGCGCATACAGTAGCTATTGCTACTCACTGCCAAACAACACTCGGTCGAGTGCTTGGTTACTCGGCCGAGTACTCCCTACTCGGTCGAGTACCTGCCCTGCTCGGCCGAGCCATACTGTAGACGGGTTTAAACAGTAAAAGTCCCCTATCATGCTTTCTATTTCCCCCAACAAACATGTATCAACAGGACCTAAATGCCACGTTATAACATATAATCATACAAATCATGCACAAGCTAAATCCCATACACTAAAAGTTCACAAACCCGTCCCCTCAACTATTTCTCAAATCACCAAACTACAAATTCCACGTATACGTTTCCAACCATCAATTATCATCAACAGTAGCCTTCACAAACATGCACATACAAGACACAACTCTCTCATCACACTTCCCCATGTGACCGGCTCGAGTTAATGAGGGCCAAATTGCGATTCCGGGACGTCTCCCGAGTCTTTGCGGTAGCTCCAAACAACTCTCCCCGGGTTCATTTTATTTAGACTCCCTAAGTTCATTAGATTAATTTGTTTAGGTGCCGGAATCTTCGGCTCTGATACCACTTTGTAACACCCCCTCATACGAAGGTGCCTTACCAGGACCACCCTACCATGAAAGATTGTTACCATCTCGGTTTCCCGAGGTTAGTACATATCAAAAGCGTCTGAACTGAGCACATTTATTAAATGCCATAAAGGGTTAAAGTTTACATCCAACAAAATCCAAAAACTGATTCAACAAATACAACTTCAATGTCTGACAACTAATGAAATCAAAACTAAGACTCGGACGGTGATGCTATGACTGGTGATGACAACGCTCCCATGACTGCCCCAAGCTCACCACTAGCAATACCTGTCAAGCCTGCTCACTATCCCCGAATGGATCACCGCAGATTCCACAAACAACAACGGGGTCAGTATTACTCAATCAATATATAAGACAGACAAACGAGATACTAGCTGATCATCCTCCAACCCCAGTCTTCCGATCTCACACAGTAACCGACTACACACCAAAGTGTGTAGCCCTGCCAGATTACTCATCGCAACAGGTAATCCTCGCCGCCAGTGGGTGACCGCAGCCGCTCCCACCTAGTCCAGCTCATCAACGAGTGACTAACAATCCCTGTCCCTTAATGTGCACATCTCCTCCCGTGGCGGGTTCCACAGAGGGCGAACTAGAGTGTGAAGCCACTCCCGTAAGTGACTCCACCACAATCACAATCACACAACATCACAGCCGTCACAACATCCCCACATCAACACCGTCACCACAACACTCATACTCCGATGATCAGCAGATCACAATCTTTACAAAACAACATGTCTTAATAATGAACAGTAAACTGAGTAGGGAAACCCTACCTTAGCAATCAACAGTAGAATGAAACTCGGACAATCAGAAAGGCTCCTCTACGAAGTATTCTCCTATACAATAATCACATAACACAATTACACATTGCACAATCCCCCATATTCCCAATTCCATATATGTATACAGTAACCCCAAAGAATACAAATAACATAGAGATAGAACTTACCAACAGTAGAATGAGAAATTATACGCAAGAGCCACGAAGATTACACACACAACGATGCTACGGGATGATTAGGAAGTGATTAGAGAGTGATTAGGATAAACGTAGAAATGATGAAGTTTGAAATAAGGTTTTAGAAACTGACGCGGGATATAAAAATAACCTTAAACATTCCCTAATCAAACCGTCAAAATACGCTTCGCCAGACCGGATACTCGGTCGAGTAAAGTGTATACTCGGCCGAGTATCCTCTACTCGGTCGAGTATCCACTATACTCGGCCAAGTATTCCTCGGCAGAACCGAAACACACCATACCAACAGCACTACTCGGTCGAGTAGGCTCTACTCGGTCGAGTAGTCACTTAAGAAAATTCGTAGTATTACAGTTAATATGGGGAAGGATAAATATTTCCGTGATTTTTGGGTGAAAAAAGGGTAATAACATTAAACGGAATATTTTTGTGTGTCATTGCCTCATTTGCTATATTTTATTTTATTATAAATAGGGTGGATAATGATTTCCTTGATATTTTGGTCCGTGGATAATAATTTCCTTCATATATACCTCATTAGTGCCGTGTTTTTTTAAGGATCAAACCGAGGTAATTAGTTGTTAGATGGAGTTAACTGATGTCTTTGGAGAATGGTTGTTGTTATGAAGGCACATTCTTTCAGCATAACATAGTCTGATAAATTTCTAAACTCGAAACCAATAACTTTGATAAATCCATGGAAGATAATATAAATTGTTTCATAATAATAAATTTCAAATAGCAAATATCAGACTCATTAACCTAAATGTGGTGATTGTAAACCACTTATTCAATGTAAAGTTCTTACTAACTTCTTAAAAATTCTAGACATCCTTTTCGACCTTAACAACAATCCTTGGCCTAATGGTTGAGCTCTGACCTTCCTCGCCTTGTATATATAGTTCACTGAGGACAACCTCTTCTATTCCTCTCTATGTGGGGTTATGTTGCAGGCGCTGCTTGAATTCATCTCACTATTATCACCATTAACACACACACACACACACACACACACACACACTTTCATTTTCGTTGATGAATGAAATAGTTTGAGACGTTCCAGTAGTAGCAGTATTAGCATCACTGACATTGTAAAGCTGTAATAGAATAGTACAATAATTTAAAAAGAATAGTTTAAGATGTGACGATAGCCAAAATATTAATATTTTTCTATAATCAAACCTCTTCTGTCTGTAACAGGGCAAAGTGTGCACTCAACAACTCAGGATCATCGGTTATGCGACTGACCGTGTACACTTTGTAGTTTTTTGATAAGTTATATTCGCTAATGTTAAGCTTGAACATGAACTGTTTCTCCAGAAGGTCATCAAACTCAATAGGAAAACGTCCCTCCTCGCCATTCTACACAATTTGAATGACGAAGGTATACATTATTTAATTAATATTTGTTTAGTCATGATTTAGAGATAAAACTTTTGGGGTAAAGGTGTCAGAATAACAAACCTTGATCAAAGTTTCACGTAATTCTGCAGCCGACTTTTGTATCAATTGTATCATTTCGCGACAAAACATCAGTAAAGATGCTGAACCACTGTCATCTTCAACCTTAAATAAACCTTATATCTACAATTTTTTCAAAGGATTGAACGAATATGTGTAGTGTATTTAATTGGGTAAAAGTGAATTAACATATCATATATGCTTACAGTTTAAGTATATGTTAAGGTGGATTTTACCTCGTGGAAACAAACTTCAGTGTCTTCTTGCATTTAAAATAGTAGAAAGTTCCATTCTCTTTCATGGTAACCTTTGTAGCGCATAACTTGCAAGATGAATAGAACCAATCATGCTGTGTCTCTACACGTTTAATCGTCCCAACCACGACACAAAAGTAAGACTACATATATAATATTAAAGTAGATGTTATAATTATGTTATTTATTAAATAAATCACCCTAATTCTGTCTTTTTCCTCTTTTATGTCCACGACATCAGCAATATGAACTCTCTTGGTCTAACTCAAGAATTCATCTTTTATGGACAATGACCGACCTGCAGCTATTTCTTCCAGAAGGTAAGCATCGTCATCCGTAATTCCATATCTGAAATTCAAAGTGTTAAATTCCTTATGTGATACACATATTTGTAGAATTTCAATCCATTTTATAAATGCATACCCTTCTACGAAAGAAGTTACAACCTCACAATTTTTGTCCAACAATAGTTTAGTTGCGTAGAATGAGTTGGACATGTAAGGAACTCCTATAATAGATTTGGGTTAATAAAATCCAAGAAACTATATGTTTGAGAAGCTAATAAATAATAATACATGTAGTTAAAAAGATTTACTGTAGAAATATTTAAGCTTGGGAAATTGTACAATGACAACAACTCTCTTTTCTGGATGAGAGTCCACGTAGTTGAGTAGCAAATCGACATAGTCACCCCATAGCAAGACCTCTAGGATAAGTGAACTAAAACAAAACAAATTACATGGTCAAAAGAAGTTATATTAATTATATTTATAGGGATGGAAATTATAAATTCAAATTATATACTTTTCATCACGTAGCTTGATAGTCATTTTTTTCGTTATCTTTCCATCCTCATCTCGTACGATCTTAACGGGGCTCTTACCTTTCAAACAACCAATAATATCTGCATATAGAAATGTTGGAAATGTTGTAAATGTAGGCTATATTAGTAATAACTTTATTAGAATTTCATATTTATTATTAAATTTACGAAAACATACCAATGAAAACATTAGGCAATGGTAGTTGATCAAAGATATTTTGAAAGGAAACCATTTCAAAACCAAATTTATCAATTTCTATGGGTGGGCAATCTTTTACAGATGTGTTTCTGTGAAAGTTGATCTTCCATTTATTTTTGCATGTTTTCAACTTGTCATTATTTTCCAGTACCAAAAAATTGGAAATGGTATAAAGTTCACCCTCATGAATGAGAGGTCGATATACTCTAATCAGCATGTCCTTCACAGATGTCTGAATCTTGTCATTCTGTAGCCATATAAATGATAAGTATAAATTAATGTATTGAATCAAAAAAGGTTGTTTATTAAATAGATATAAGTATTACCTTTTCATCTAGAAGTATCATTTCAATACGGCACATCTCTTTGGGATTATTCCATGAATGTCTTCATATAGTCTAGCTACTCATACTCTGATTCTCCAGGTTTCCTTGCTATTGTCAATATGACCTATGAGATTGAGAAGTCGGGCTTGAGATGCCATTGGTAGAAGTTGAAAAAATATTGAAAAAGTATTGAGATGTCGATGGAGTTGAGGTGGTATTGTTATAGGATTGTGATGATTATATAGTTATATTAACATATAATAATGTGAATGGAAGGCAATTGAATATATAAAACTTGCCTTACATATAATATAATGATTATATTTTCCTATAATTGATAAAATGAATTGATATGTTGTGACTGCGGATTTTTCTAGATCGAGAGTTCAAGAATAACATATATAAAAAGGTTATTTATTAAATAGATATAAGTATTACCTTTTCATCTAGAAGTATCATTTCAATACGGCACATCTCTTTGGGATTATTCCATGAATGTACTTCATATAGTCTAGCTACTCATACTCTGATTCTCCAGGTTTCCTTGCTATTGTCAATATGACCTATGAGATTGAGAAGTCGGGCTTGAGATGCCATTGGTAGAAGTTGAAAAAATATTGAAAAAGTATTGAGATGTCGATGGAGTTGAGGTGGTATTGTTATAGGATTGTGATGATTATATAGTTATATTAACATATAATAATGTGAATGGAAGGCAATTGAATATATAAAACTTGCCTTATATATAATATAATGATTATATTTTCCTATAATTGATAAAATGAATTGATATGTTCTGACTGCAGATTTTTCTAGATCGAGAGTTCAAGAATAACATATATAAAAAGGTTATTTATTAAATAAATATAAGTATTACCTTTTCATCTAGAAGTATCATTTCAATACGGCACATCTCTTTGGGATTATTCCATGAATGTACTTCATATAGTCTAGCTACTCATACTCTGATTCTCCAGGTTTCCTTGCTATTGTCAATATGACCTATGAAAGTGGGAAAACACTTGGGCGGGAAACTACTAAGGGGGTGTTTGGTTGAGAGGTTTGGAATGGATAGGAATGGATTCAGGCAAATCTAGTGTTTGGTTGGCTTGTTTTGGAATGGAGTTAGATACCTGATGGATTCTAACTCCATTCCAACCCCCTAGAATCTCATACCTAAGTTTTCACCCAAGTTTCCAACTCCATTCCCCCATAGTGTAAAAAATAAACATACCAAACAAGTTTAGAGTGGTATGAGGATCTCAATCCATACCTCTATGGTATGAGATTCTAATCCATTCCATTCCACCTTCTTAAACCAAACGACCCCTAAGAGAATTTTATTCTTTTAATAGTAGGGGGGATGTTGCACATACGGGTTGTGTTATATTGGGCCAAGTCAATTTGGGCTCGGAAGCTCAGTCTTGAGTTTTGTGTAGGGCCGGATTATTCGATTCAGGTCAATTTAGTTAGGTCTAACCATAACGAGTCTACTCTCACTAAGTTTTTTTTGGTGAACAAATAAACACTAATCTTAATATACGCCTTTAAAAAAAAAAAAAAAAAATCGTAGAACAAATAGATAATACTCATAAGCCTCTTTTTTTAAAAAAATCCATAATTTCCAACTAATCGTAGAACAACAACGAGTGATACAATTTTCAATCATGTTAAAGATAAAATAAAATCCGAATTGACCCGACCTAATCTAGACTCATCCGAGTCTTGATTAGCCCAACACTGACTAGACCCGAGGTAACTCATACCCAAAAATATACCGACCCAAAGTGTCTGAAATTCAACCGAAATTCAAAATAACACGACCAGAAATAAAATGTGGGTTAAACCGACCTAAACTTAACCGATCGATCTATTTATCACCTCTAGCACCAAGAACTCAACAAGCCGTCCAGAGTCTAGACAACCCCATTGACTCAAAATCGGACTGCGTAGAAACACACAAGATTACAACAACATTGCAGAGTCTTCCAGAAAGCCGTTAAAGAGCCTAAACAATCAAACTACCAAAACACACACACCAACATTCAACCTTTCCTAAATTCAGCTCAAACAACTCACAAAACCCTCCAAATTTCTCCTTCAATTCAAACCAAAACCCCCAAATAACCCAAAAAATAATGGTAAAAAACCTATTAAAAACTCGCAAAAGAACAAACTTCCCAAACACAGAGCAAAACATGTCTAAGAAACAAAAAATTACTGAACAAAATATCAAAAACACCAAGAACAACAATGGAAGAAGAATAATCAAACTATACTGCCCATTAGTATCAAAAATAGCTGAAATAATAGCATGGGAAGATCAAAGATTAGACCTTGGAGCTATTGCTGCTGTTTTCGGGCTCGAATCCAGAACCTTGAAACTTAATGGGCATTTTATAAGTAGAGGGATTGATTTTATAGCTTCTTCTGTTACTTGGGTTTCATTATTTTCTTTCTTTTCTAAAAAGGGTTTGTCTACTGGTGTCGGTTCTGATACTGCTTTGCTTGTTGATGGCAAGCTTGTTAAACCTGGTAGTAAACGTAAGTGTGTCTAACGCTTCTTTTGTACAGTATGTTAAATTTCGCGTTTATTGATATTAATGAATGAGTGTTTAACTAATTTATGCGAGACCGTCTTATTTAATAATTTGAGTTTCTTGGTGTTTTTGAATGAATGTTAGTATGATTGTATAATTTAAGTTTCTTTTGTATGTTGAATACCGTTTATTGATAGTAATGAATGGGTGTTTAGCTGATAAAAAATGACCGTCTTATGTTGTGAGACGGTTTTATGGGTTTCTGTATGTTCTTGAATTGATGGTTTGATTTGGTTAAGATGGCTTTATGGTAGGATGGGTATTTGAAAAGTAGCGGAACCGGGATTTTTAGTTGGGGGACGGAATATTTAGGGGGTTAAAGTGAAGTGGTGAACTAGTAATGCAATTAAGTAAACTAGAAAATCGATAATTTTAACTAATAATTCAAATTTCTCTAGCCTGCTAGTCTCCTTTAGTTCTGTCACTGAATTTAAGGGTTTGGATGGTCTTTCCACGTTTCAGTTTGAAAATTTTCCTGAAGTTTGAGGATAGGGAGTCTGGTGAGACCAACCTGAAATTTACCTATTTCTTGTTTGAGTATAGGGTGGCTTGGATTGAGGGTAACTGACCTAACTGTACGTGTTAATGGAGTTTAAAACAAAGGGGCGAAAAAGAAAATGATGGCGGTGAAGCGGAGATTAGGAATGTTGAAGGGAGGATGAAGGGTGGTGGGGGAATTGTTCCTTCCATACGGGGTAGTTATTTGTCTGTTTTCTTTTCTTTCCTCGGGTTATCAACGCCACTTCCTCCGAATTTTCTTTGTATTCTGCCTCCGTTACACTTCACAGTTACCCCAAAATACAATTAAGCCCGTAGGCCATAGTGTTAAAGGGTTTAGGTCTGGTTTAATCGACTGTCTCGTATAAGTTTATGAATCTATGGTATCTATTATCTAATATCTACCCATAAGATCTATACTTGCTGCATGTAGAATGGCTCATTGGCTGCCCCATGGCACTGCAACAACATTAGCCTAATGTCTTGGAGATACTTGCATATATGATTTTTATCGGTTTATGTATAAGGTTAATTGTAGTATTTGGTAGTTCTTCATTGTTCATTCTGTGTTATCTATAGGGTCGATTTCAGGGCAGAAATTAGCATAGCAGTTGTCAACTATGTTAGCAGTAACACTGGTTGAGCACCGAAATTTGCTGGTAGGTTTATGTTAAACATCATGGTACAACTACGACAAAAAAAATCTATGAACCCAGACATAAAAATCTAAAATTAGTTAGTGAAGTAAACCATGACCGTCTTGAGATTAATGTTGAAAATTAAGGCTGTTATATGGTTAAGCATTAGAAATCTAATGAATGCAGACATAATAATGAATGAGACTATGAACATGCTTTTTGTGAATTGTTTTAATGTGGATTCCATGTTTTCCATTGAGATCGAGTTCATAATTGTCATGTTTTGGGTCCTGAGTCCTGACAGCTGATAAATGTGTAGTTCAAGCTACTGTGGGCTGGCAATTGAGATTAATTTTATTTTTGTTCTCTTAAAGCTGAGAGTGAGTTAACATTTGCAGGAACTCATGAACCACAGGAAGTTGACAGGGGGCTACACTGTACAAAACAAGCGGAGGAAGAAGTAGGAATCTGTAGATATTCTCATCAAGATATCAATTTACCGAAATACAAAAGGCTCAAGGATAGCGACAATGGTAAAGAGTCAAATTTAGCTAAACTTTTTTGAATCTTCAAGTTGTCTGTGTGTGCTTCTGTTCTGCTGCCTTTATATCGGATATTTTGATATGTGCTCTTTAGGTACATAACCGTTTATGCACATTATCGTTTATGCAGCTCCTGAAACAAATAGTGAGACAGCTAGACATTGTGATTCCGGATTGAAAAGGAGGCACTTGGTAGAAGATATAAGCCCCTTGAAAAAAGTGAGAGTTAGTGGAAGCTATTCAACGGAAAACTCTCCAGGTACATAACCAGTGTCCTCATTCAACTACATCTCTTAGCTGCTGTCTTATCAATTGTGTATCAAGCAGTTCACGACTGACCCAAGATTCTTTTGTAGGGCAAGGAGAAAATGACGGCTCTTGTATCGGTAAATTACGTTGTGGCTATCAGATGACTGAGAATATGAAGAGACTAAGAGTAGATGAAGTGATTATGGCAGCTCCATGTAAGAAAACACGATAATCCGGGTTCATTTTCCACCTTAGTGAGCTGTTTCGAAAGAGTAAGCCATAACATTGTATATTCTTCACATTACACAATGCATAAACTGCTGTCTATGACAGATAGTTAACTGTGTATGTGTGTATCATTACCTGAGAAAAAGAAAATTTACAGAGTTTTGAACAATTTCTCGGACCGTACTTTTTCTGGGGCTTTCATGCCTGATTTGCAGAAGGATAGATCTCAGTGACAGATACGTATTTTTTCTCTCAAGTATCAATCTTCTTTGCTGAAATGCTCAGTGAGTTGTTATGATCTTCGTTGAGCCTTTAGCAAAATTAATGACTTGAAAACTTTTAGAACCTTAGTGTCAAAATTTGAATTGAATTGAAATTGTTGAATGGTTCAACAATTTACTACTTGTATGATATTGAAGTTTAAAGTTGCTGAATCAATCAATGAGATGATTTTAGCCCGGACATCGTTAAGTGATCTAGCTATAAACTAATGGGAGTTCATTTTTCTGAATCTCTTACTCACCTACGCTGGTGAATAGAGTCGGTAATACTGAAACTTAGTGTCAAGATGGTGTGAACTCATTATCCAACTTAGATCACGATTGTCGGTGAAACTCAAAAGCAAGTAAGCAACTCCATCCAATACTTCTATGTGAGAAAGTAGGTAAAGCTGTAACTTCTGAATTATTGTATTTTCATTTTTCAGCCATGAATAATGTTACATATGAATGAATAGGTATAACATCTCATCTCAGTCAATTGTTTTGTTTATCCTTATTCTTTCCCGAGGGAGATTTTATCAAAGATAAACAAATGATCGACATTCGAAATAAGCTCATCACAGGTGATTGCACTCGGGAGGGGGAACGGGGTACCTAGGTTTATCAGTACAATAGTCATAATTAAGATACTTGTTCTTAACATTCTGATATGCTTTTTGTTGAGTAGGGTTAAGTTTCCTGTACATCTTTTGGTTCCACCAGTAATTACCAGCATTGCAGGGCCCAATATTGATGCCATTAGCAGGGCATCCATCAATGTTGAATTCGTCAAAGTAAGCTCGAAATGGTTCACAAGTCCAATTAATCTTGGTTTGTCCTCCGTCCGTAGCCCAATTCTCTCCATTCCATAAACTTGCAGCAACCTTCATGGCTTGAGTTGGGTAGCTTACTCCAAATCTCTTATTGTTTTTGAATTCTCTTATTGGCACGTCGTCTACCAAAAACCTGCACATGAAACACCACCACATGTGACTTGAGGTTCTCGGTTGAAGAACAGCTTACGAGACAAGGCGGATGCTTACACGATATGAAATTCGTTCCAAAGAATGCTATATGTGTGAAAATGAGCTGTTGGATCAAACCAAAGAGTAAGTCTTTGTTCCCTGTCTCCTTTTCCATGTATAAATATATTCGTCTGCACTGTGTAACGCTTTCCTGCTCTATTCCCCAAGAACTCGAAATCGAGCTCATCATGAGTATTGTGATCTCCTGAAGTTAACTGCAGTTTTTAATCAACAATCATTGGTTATTCAGATTAATTTGTTCATCTTATTTATTTTAAAAATTAATTATTGTAATTGAAATTATGAATATGTTGGCTGAGACTGAGATGATTTTACTGTACATAGTATGCTGTAACAACTCCTGCAGACTCTTTGCCGGGCAATTTTATTCTCATCTTAAAGAAACCCGATCCATAACTGTTCTTGGACATGAACGCTGCACCGCCTAGAAGATTATGAATTTGTATGGTTATTAAATTACAAGATTTCTAAAACGAGTAAGTCTCTTGTAAAAAATACTCCCGAGTATAAGCCATAAAACATTTGATACGTGAGGGATGTCAGAGTAACACTGTCACGAGGCGATTTCATTTTTCATACGAGATTTAGTGTTCTTAAATGAACATTTGATACCCTATCTTAAGGCGCGCATCCCTTATGCCAAAATTATTTCGTACGAGTATATATAAGTTTTTCTTCAATACCATTTAGGAGTAGATGTTAGAGAAAATAAAATTGTATGTTTACAAGAAAGATTATGATAAACTTTATAGTAGCATTCAAAATTTGCTTATTTGTTAGCAACTTACCTCGTACTTGAGTCATGTAAAGTTGAACTATCGATCCTCGGTTCCGGATAACATGATCCTTATTCCAAGTAATGTAATAGTATTCGTCAAAGTTATCATCATTAGAGCTAATACTAGGGCATATATGCATACTACAAACAAGAAATAAACCAGCCACAAATTTATCAAGATGACCCATTTATCATAAAATAAAATGTTAAATACGAAGTATATATTTTGTGTTTTAATTTCTACTATCAACCTGAAGATGGATTGTTTTAAAATGAAAATGTCGCTACAGATGCATTATTAAGAAAATGTAATTTGTTATTGTGAGAAAAAGGAGACTCGCGTTTTAAAAATAATGCAAAATTAATTTCGCTAATTTAGTGATTATTATTAGATCGATAGATCAATAGATTATTGTTGTTATATAGTGAGCTATGTAGCTAGAGTTCGTTGAAGAAGGTTGTTATATAGGCTGAAATTTGGGACATTCACATGGAAGCAAAGAGAGTGTGACCCTTACATCTTGGGTACATTGCTTTACTATTGCACGTAATTTACTGTGTCCATGCTGTGTTGCCTAAAACATAACCTTAAAGATGGACACAAAACTAAAGATTCTTCATTCTTATGTGGCTTTTTGTATGTTTACACCATTGTTATGTCATTAGTAACTTTGACTTGTAAGAAAACATAATATTAAAGAGATTGCATGCTCAAGAGTCAAGAGATGGGGCATATATATATATAAGTCAGCAGTGGTGGATTTAGGGGGCTAACAGGAGCTCTTGTCTTCACTGGACATTAAAAATTTCGAATTTCTTAGTTAAAATTTTCGATTTAAATACCAATTAGTTGTGCCATGCAATAGAACATGCACAAATTCTAATCAATTCTCTAAATTCTCTCTCATTTCCCCTCCCATCCACCATTGTCTGGAAGTAGTGTTCGCCAACTGTCCGACTACCTCAAAACCCACCAGCAGACCCTCCACCGTAGTGTAACCGCACCTTACACCTCGGACCATGACATCCCTCTCAAGTCTTAACCCCCTACTTCTTGTCCCCCCCAACCCGGGCCAACCTAACCAACACCCACCAATTCATATCCTACCCCCCCTTCTACCTCCATCATTCCCTACATTCCCCCCCTCCCCACCCAACCCACCATGCCTCCAACAGAACCCCCTTCTCGACCCAAACCATGATCCCTAACCCTTCTCGTAACCTTATGCGACTCCTCACCCCATCATTACCCACCCCATCACGATCTCTCTCTTATCACGATCTCCCACCAGCAATCCCGCCCATTTATTCGCTTTTTAAGTTGTCCTTGAGTCATGTTACCACTTACCTCTCAACTTTGTAAATTATTATGTCATGCAACACAGTTAATTTGAGATGATTTAAAATGAGAGATTTGAGATAAAATTTTTTTGCTAACACCTTAGTTTATTTACTCATTACCTTCCAATGTCATAATGTTTTGTATTAGTTGTTAGATAATTTTTATAAAGTCACTCGAACTTGTAAAATTGAAAATAGTACTAAGTATCTAAATTGAATTTTTAATAATTTTATATTTTTTTAGACAAAGGTAATAATAATTTTATATTATCTATCTCATGATCTGAGATATATTATGTAATAATTACTTTGAAAATTTTAGCAAATTATATTTATTTCTATTTTTTTTTTAAAACCCAATATCAGAATAAAGTAAGATTATTTCAAGGTAATGAATATTGTCTTTCGCTTCTTTCGTTAAACGACGCACTTTGATTTAGTGAAAGAATCAAAATTTAGGATTAGTAGCAAAGTTACTCGTTATAATTGTTTATGAGATACGATTTTGACAATGACTCATTGGCTTGAAAGATTGGTTTTAAAAAAAAACAGAGAGAGAATCTTGATTTAATACTTAAGTTTGTTAATATTGCAACTTATAATATGAATTGACCCGATTAAATATTATACGCTCCTATTGTTTATTGTTACACACAGTCTATTATCACTAAATAACTTGAAAATAGCTTATCCGAAGATGACCCGGACTCTACTATAATTCTTACAAACTCAAGATGACTTAACTCGAACTAATCCGATCAGAATCCGACCGGGTTGACCCATTTGCTAAGTCTAAACCCAGTGACCTATTTGTATGACAGAGGTAAAGACATTGTAAGTTGATAGTTGGGTTTCATTTCATCCATTTCACATATTTTATAGTGGTGATATGTTGAAGATCATTTTATATTTGTGAGAGGTAACCCACGTGCGAATGGATCTCGGATTTTCATCAAATACAATGACAAAATTAAGATGAACAACATTTCACAGTATTAAGTACATAATCATATTGTTGACCTCATTAAATATATGGTCAGTTCCAATAGTTACCCTTGGCAATTGGCATAGCCTATACGTAGTGGACAATTTCGCACACATATCATATATGTTCAAAGTAACAGAAGATCAGAAAGAGTAACAACTACTTGATACACTGCGGGGATACCAAGTCCTAATAGTCTAATACTCTTGGTGATATTAATTACTAAAGCTAAAAAAATGGATATTAGTGGTTAAAAACGGCAGAAGATAACATGCATTTTTTTTTTTCCGAAAACAAATTTTATTCACCTATACTTCGTATTTGCTAAGTTCCTTCTCTACCAAAATCATACAGCATTAAATTTGGAAAAAAATTGTATGCTAGTATCTTTTCAGAATTAAGAATCAAGGCTTAAATTCGTTTTGGTCAATTTTATGCACTTTTTAATATCTTACTTTAGGATTTTTAACCAGTCATTTTTAAAAATTTAAAAATTAGTGGGGCCAAATAAGATGACGAATTGACAATCATTAGTTTTTAGTTACTAATTTTGAATTATGATGATTAAAATAATTATGATTAAATTATATGATTTTGAATTTATGAAAAGTTTAGGATAATATGACTTAAAGTAAGATTTTTTTTGTAACTCAATGGAGAATTCTTAAAAGTATTCAAAAATATCAACATGTGTATATTCTAACCTTAATTAGTCAGTTTAAAACTTAATTAGTATATTCTTTAAAAGATACTCAATAATTATCCTAAAATCGTAACAGAACAAATATCCTAATATGTAGGCTGTAAATTCTAGGGAAATAAGTTGTAAATGAAATTTTAAGATGGTATAAGCTGTAAAAGAAATTTTAGGACGATTTTTAATTGAGTTAGGAAAAAATTAAACATCATATATTATTGCCGTTATTAAAGTTTGAGATTTCGTATTATATGGCTAATTGATGACTTGATTAGTTAGTGTGTATAAATGGATATCAATTATATATTATATATTTGTATAAATGACAAATTATATATTTGTATAAATGGCAACCAATATTAAATATATCATACCTAGTTGATTAAATATATCCCGAATATCTAGGCTTCAGTTTAGGGAACCGTATCATATTTGTTAGAAATCCAGCAAATGACATATGGCGTATGAATAAGTGTCGACACATGGTGATTAAGTAGGCCGCTGGTAGTTGATTTAATATCGTCGTGGCCTGAGGTGTTAAATAATCAAATTAGTATTTACTTATGTAAGATAATTAAATATAAGACTTATAAGCATTTGAGGGGGAGGGGGGGGGGGGGGGCATCATGGCCTGAGGTGTTGCGTGCGATCACCGCTGCGGTGTCGAGGTAGTCGGTCAATAATGTTAAACGCTGCTTCCAGGAGTCCAGGCGATGATGGGTGGAGAGAAAATGAGAGAGAAAGTAGAGAATTGAGAGTAGAACATTGATATGCTAATGAGAAAACCGTACAAAAATGAGTAAAAATAAACGTATATTTGTAGATACCTCATTTCTGCACCTCCCGCCAAACACCCAGTGATGATTGGACCGCATGTTTGGTACGCGGAACGATTTATGACAGTTCGTAAGTTTATCGTCAAGTGATAGCTCAAATACTTGTGTCTACCCCTTGGTCGTCATGTACGTGCCTATACGGTCGTTTTGACAGTAATTAGAGTTCATTTGGAGTCCCAGTCAAAAACCGATTCATTTTCTAAGAAACCGTTCAAAATGCCGAGTCGGAATGTCCTAGAATATTCCAGATATTTATTCCATCCATAAATTAAAATTATATCTTTTGGTAGAATATATCCCGAAAATCTTATTTTAAAGAATAAGGAAGTAGAGATCCATCGCAATTCCATAAAAGAAACGCGGAATTCTTTCTTCTGCAGGAGGAAAACTCTGGGGAAATGACGCAGCAGATGCTGCGCCTCTTCGAAGGATCGCAGCAGCTATTGTGCCTGTAACACCCCCTCATACCAAGGTACCTTACCAAGGACTACCCTAGCATGAGAGGCTGTTACCATCTAGGTTGCCCGAGGTTATTATATCAAAAGCAACAATCCAAAACAACTTTATTAAAGTATAAAGAGGTTAACGATTATATAATCTCAGACCAACTCAAAATAAAAGTGTAAGGAACTCAATACAACTGATATCAAAGACAACTAAACTCGTAACAGCGGAAGCTAGACTCGAAGTGATGATTCCCCATCACTGTCCCATAGCTAAACATCTGCATTACCTGTCATAATCTTCTCACTATTTCCGAATGGATCACCGCAGGTTTTACAAAACAACAACATGGGGTCAGTTACTGCATAATTCAAATAAGACAAGTGCATAAAGCAACCAGCTGATCATCCTCCAATTCCAGTCTCCCGATTTCACACAGTAACCGACTACACACCGAAGTGTGTAGCCCTGCCAGACTACCCATCGCAACAGGTAGCCCTCGCCGTCAGTGGGGGACCGCAGCCAATCCCCACCTAAATCCCGCTCATCAACGAGCGATAACCCTGTCCCTTAATGTGCACATCCCCTCCCGTGACGGGTTCCACGGAGGGCGAACTAGGGTGTAAAGCCACTCCCGCAAGTGACTCCACCACAACCATCACAACACAATCACAATCACAATCACAATCATCACCGCACCAAAACATCACATCCACCATCACAACACCGACACTTCGATGATCAGCAGATAACAACAATTACAATGCAACCACATCTTAAATCAACAAACAGAGACTGAGTAGGGAAACCTACCTTTTCGCAATCCGCTTACGCTGCAATCAACCATACAAATGCATAACAAATACCACATCGTCACCTACAACAACAATCACATAATTCCAATCACTAACCGCAAAACCCCATTTCCTCCAATTCATGATTAAAGGCAAAACCCTAGAATTAATCATGAACAAACATGGGAATAAAGACTTATCGACGAAAGGGTGAAGGATTGAATGCGATTGCTGAGATTGTCCACACATACAAAGAGGAGAGATTGGGAGTGATTAGAGCGTCGTACGTTTGATTAGGTTTTGTAAAATGATGTTTATAAATTGATTATCGAAATTATATAACCTCTAATTACTCCCGAATCAAACCGCTGAAATATCACTCGCGGGCCGGATACTCGGTCGAGTATAGAGTATACTCGGCCGAGTGTCCTCTACTCGGTCGAATATTCATTATACTCGGCCGAGTGTTCCTCGGCAGTAGCCAAACAGACTACACGACACACACTACTCGACCGAGTAGGCCATACTCGGTCGAGTACCAGCCTATAAAATCCGTAGTATTACAGTCTTTCCCCCTTAAAAAGAACTTCGTCCCCGAAGTTCCAACCCAACCTATAAAACCTGAACACCTAACACTAAGTCCACCAACCACGCTTACTTCCACAACACTGCTCACGATAACATCTCAACTACAACATAGCCTGCTAATACTGACTCCATAATATTATCGAATAACCACAATATAATATTACCAACTCTGTCTCACTTCTATAACACTCACTAGCAACTCAATTACCAAGACAATCCACCGGATAAGATCAACCATCAAGACGGAATGTTACATTCTACCACCCTTAAAACGAACTTCGTCCTCGAAGTTTACTCACACTCGTAAACATCATACTACTACAAGCACTGCCATTAACTGTAATAAAATCAACCACAACACGAATCCATTCCTTACTCTACACCAACACTCAAACTTCCAATTGTACCATAACATATACAACCATCAAACTCTCTTTGTCGCATCCTACTCCTCTTAAGATAAATGTTACGTCCTCGTAACTCACTAATACTAGGTCCATTGCCATACCTCCCGTAAACCTCATTATCAACGCATGTCAAAGATAAACCACTATAACCTCAAGACCTACAACCATTCCTATATCCTGGGCTCCCTTTCTCTCACAGTTCTCGTGCCTCCAATTATTCTGTACTCCCATAACATATATCATAAAATCCTCGATAAAACCACCACTCCATCTCTTCCACATTACTGCAAAACAACATACTTCCGTATACCTATACAGTCATCTCACGATTTTAGCTCACAATCCACAATTGTTACACATACTCACATTAACTTCTCAAGTTTATCTCTTTTATTACCACAAAACTCACCTTTAACTTGACATGACATTAAGTCCCAAAACTCCGTACTCACTGCCCCAATAAAAGGTGTTAACCACCCGTAGCTTCAAGTTCAATACCACACATGTTCCACAATTTCTTTCCACAACTATGTCCACCAATGCCTCATCTAACACAAGATTAAAAGTACTCCAACAACCTCTCACAACTGTGTCCCATTAACAGAATATTACTATACCATGACAACAACAACACCATACCCAACTCTCTCTCATATCATACTCTATTATCACTCCCAAGCTGACACTGGTAAGAAACATCGTGAAACAATACAACGGTCTATATGCCTTGACTGACGCTGACAGGAAATAGCAGTAAACAAACAACAATCTACGACAACACGAAAATACTCGTATCACAACACGAATTACCGTGCACAGTGCACAAAACCACATCGATAGCCATCACAACTTTTATAATCTCATAACACTAACTCAACACAACTTCCTTGACCACAAGACTTTTTTAAAACTGCTCTACCAGATCACGACGCAGCATATTAGACGGGATCACAAATACCATCCTTAGGAATATTATCCATACCATGACTCTTGAGGCCGGAACCTCACACCATTACTTAAGAGATCATACATACACATATAAGTATAACATATGACGCGAAACACACATATAACGACTCGCAACTATCACGCCACACCATTACTCGTGAGGCCAGGATCTCACACAAAGTTTTACACACCTCATGGACCCATAATCGAATCTAACTAGCCAATCCTGATCACGTAAGTTACCACTGGATAGTGAATACCTCCAATCCGGACTTAACTGAGGTGCCCTTCATAACATATCCTCTCATACACATAATTATCACCACCCGGCAGACGTAGCCATATCATCAGTACCCAACTTCTAGCGAACACCTCATATATCCACCTCTTATACTCCCTCACAACCATACCTACTGATCAGTCTCCACAGAATCAACTCCATTGGAACAACTAACTTTCTTAATGTAACATCATCCTCAACCACTAGTGATAACAATACGACACCACCATCCTTCATGTGACTACTCTCTTACTATCATTTCTTAATATCACAATCTATTTCACCTCTTTGGTTATCACCCAAAATAACGAACATCAAATCCATCAACAAAATTTACCTCAACATTATTTCCAATTCTATCCTTTATCGCGTCGTAACCTAACCTCCCACCAAAATCTCATATCGCATAAACACTCTACCAGTTTCTTACTCCCTTAATACCTCGAAACTCACGGCTAACATGTCGTCCTGCTCTCATATATAACCATTAACTCACACCCTCTAGTGAGGCTATCGTACATTTCCATAATTTCCTACCTTCATGCTCCTTAACTCCGGTCAACGTTCTCTCAACTTACTTCCATCCCTCTTTCCCCCTTTTTACTCAATAATACCAATTAATAATTTATCTTCTTCCTTCTTCTACCTAACTCTTTAATAATCCGATCACCTTCTTGTTACTCCACAACTCAAATTCCATTAATTCATATCAATATCTTATCATTCTTTCTTATCATTTATCCTCTCTCATCTTGCTTCTCTCTCACTGTAATACCCGCTCTTTTAGAGACCCTTTGACCAGCGTTGACTGACCATGGGAGCGGTAATAGTCCTTAGAAATGCGTGCCAAGTTACCTTGGGTTGTGAGTTATGTGTGGTACTCGATAGATTAGAGGCTACTCGATCGAGTAGCTCGAATACTCGATCGAGTAGGGGACACTCGATCGAGTATGTGGGACACTCGATCGAGTAACGGGTTTTCAGCGAGGGTTTATAATCGCGTTTTGTTAAATCTGCAATCATTTCCGCCTTATTTCTTCAATCCTTAAGTCGCCCCTTTCCCTTCCCTTCACCATATAACCTCCATGGAAGCGTTTGAAGGTTATTGTGCCTTAGGAGAGCATAGCTTGAGTCGGGTAGCGATCTTTTGCCAGGTTTTTCCTTGTAGGTATGTCGTCATCATCATCCGTATCCTTGTCTTTGCAGTTAGGGTTTGCTTGTTAGTGATAGATGATTGTGTTATGGATATAAGTGTTGCTTGATTGCTGGATATTTCGTATGTTGGCATGGAGTGGTTGCAGTTGCTTAAAGGTAGGTTCGCCTACTCAGTTTCTGTGGATAGTCTAGTGTGTCGGTTGTCGTGTCATTGTTGTTACATTGTGGTTGTGTTCGTGTGGCAGCATATATGCGGTGGTCGGTCGGTATATACAGTTTGTTGGTTGTTGTTGTATTGCAGCTGTCTGTGATTGTTTGTCTCTGGTTCTCGAGATGCGTTCTCGGCTGAGTGGAGTCACTTGCGGGAGTGGCTTCACGCCCTAGTTTCGCCCTCCGTGGAACCCGCCACCACTACAAGGATAACACGGCATAGTGACGAAACAGTAGGGACGGATGAAAATCCCGTCACAAAACACGGGTTTGCAACGGACTTGTGACGGATTTGTGACGGACTAATATTTGTGACGGACTAGCCGTCACATAACGTCACAAGAATTTGGAGGGTTGACAAAAACAAGGGCGCCAAAGTCTGTGACGGGTGATCCGTCACAAAAAGGAACTTGTGACGGAAAGTCCGTCACAAAAACAAAGATTTGCAACGGATATTCCGTCACAAGTCAACTATATGTAACGGATATTCCGTTACAAAGAAAAAGTAAACTTGTGACGGATTATCCGTCACAAACCCGCTTTTTGTGACCATATACAGTGACGACGGTTTGTGACGGTTAATCCGTCACAAACCCGCTTTTTTTGACGGGAAATGCTATATAGTGACGGATTCGTCCGTCACTTTTCCGTGTTATCCTTGTAGTGCACGGGAGGGGATGTGCACATTAATGGGACATGGTTATCGCTCGGTATGATAAGCGGGGATTTGGTGGGTTCGGCTGCGGTCCCCCACTGGCAGGGCTGGTCCAGTGGACAGTCGGTGACGGAGATTGATTGGAGTTGGTGTGATTGTGTGTGTGACTGATTGTGTTGTGTTGTGTTGATAGATGTTGGTATTGTCATGTCTTATCTCAGTACTGACCTTGTGTAGTTGTCTTGTTGTTTCTATGTGTCTGCCGTGATCCCTTATGGTGAGGAGTCGGTCTTAGCAGGTGTTGATGTTGTTGATAGCTGGAGTCCTGGCGGGAGGAGTTCTCACGAGTTTTGATATAGTTAGTGTGTAGCTCACGAGTTGTATCTTTATTTGGGTTAAGTTGGTTGTAACGCTTGTAACATAACTATAAATGTTCTTTTATCGACTTTTGATGATTACTTACCTCGGACAATCGAGGTGGTAGCGCCCTTATATGCTAAGGAAGGCCTAGTTAAGGCTCCTCTGAATATGGGGGTGTTAAAAAGTGGTATCAGAGCGACGATTTTGGAACCTGTAACCAATAAAAATAATGAACGTAGTGAGTCTAATAAAATAAACCTGGTGTATGTATAATGGGAGCCCCAGCTGATGCTAGATTTTGGGTGAGTAGGCGCCCTCATTTCAAAATCTTGGCCTCATTGTACTTAAGCCAGTCACAGGGTATGGGAATGTGGGATCCGTGTGTATGTATGGAATGTGTATGTTGATTGCGTCGGAATTAGTTGTGGTCGAGTCTTTGCTAACGTAAATATGGGTATGGTAGTTACGTTTGGATTGTGTATAGTGAAGTTTTGGCATAATTAGTGAGCTTGTACGATGATTATGAGAAACGTGACAAGAGTTTATTTAATAGAAATGCGTGAAAGTGAGGGAGTGTATGCTGTAATATGAAAGGTGGATGTGTTGGTGTGTACTTTAAGTTGTTAGTAATAGCAAACCTATACGAGTTTATAAATTCTACCGTAGCTATAATGATGATAGTTAAGGGAGTGTTGAGATATAGTACGAGAATTGGTAATTAGTGATGTGTATATGTAAATGCTTGATAATTGAAACTTTCCGCTTGCGCGGTGTTTAATTGTGTGGAATAATTTGTTTATATTGAAACTGGAACATGCTAAGCTTTAATTTATCTATGTAGAATGTACTTGGATGACATGAGAATAATTGTCGTTAAATATATGTTTTGCATTAACATGATAATAAGCTGATAACAATGTGGTAGGACGAGTTTAGATATGGTATGATGACGTGATTATGCATATGAATGACTCGGTAGCAGGTAAACCGAGTTGGGTAAATTGTTGTAGCGTAATATGACATGAGTCTTGTCTGGTGAGACGGTATGATATGATTGAGTAGTAATGGTAATACAAGAGTGACTATGATAACTAGTGACGAATCCCGAACATAGTTTGGAATCGACACGCAATATTGTTTTTGCAGGAATCTTCAATTTACTTCGTATTTCTGACCAGTACTCAACCTTACTTGACCGAGTGCGAGTGCTTACTAGACCGAGTAGACCTCACTCGATCTAGTTAGGAAGCTATGACGTCGGGATGTGGAAATTTTCTGCAGATACTCGACGAAATAGCACCTACTCGATCGAGTAGAGGGCACTCGATCGAGTACCCTAGGCACTCGATCGAGTAGGCTACAGTACAGAGCCTCTTACGGGTTTCTTAAAACCCTTATTTCTTCTTATTCCCCTCATTCTTCTTCTTCTATTCGAACTCTAAGCCCTAAATCCCTCTCAAAACTCTCCTCTTCTTGTGATTGTGGTGATTGATTTGGGTTGTTTTCTTTGTTTAATTTCGTTCTTTTACCTTCCATCTGATCAAGGTATGATTTCCTTCCCTATTTACATGTTTTTATAACTTTGAATTTGTTAGAATGATGGTGTAATCTGAAATTTTTGATTCATATGGGCAAATTATTGCTTTTAATTGTTGTAATATGATTCACATGCTTTCCTTCCGTGAATGTTGGTGATTAATTGCTGTAAAAATAGACTAGAAATTGCAAAATTGGGGACGGATTTTCTAGGGTTTGCAAAAATCAAAATTGATTTTGGGTTGTTTTCTACATATTAGATGATGAAATTGAACACTATATACTGTATATATCATGTTGAAGGATGGATTTTGGTGATTTTCACCTTAAAACTTGCCTTAAAACTTCGTCTTAAAAGTGCCCCAAATTGAATTTCGTTTTCTATAATTGGGATTTTGTGTTAGATATGAATGCATATGCAAGAATTAAGCTTTTAATATGATAATGGTGATGTTAATTGTTGATGAATATGTCAATTTGTTACAGTCGTAGAGACCGTCTGACTAGCCTAGTCGAGTTAATTGCTTCTAATGTTAAAGGTGGATGATGACATGCTTTAAGTTACCTTTCTATGAGTGTATATGAATATCTCACATGATGTCAAGTAATTACATGAAATAGCATATTGAGTCATGCCATAATATCCGAACTGGGTGAGTAAATTGTGTTTACCATGCTAAACTTTTCACAACTATAGAGATCATCTGAGTTGCTATAAACTGAATTTACATATCAAATTGGGAATTTGTTGGTGAAAGTGTGTACCTAGCTTCGTATTCAAGGTCCAATTGTGTGAATTATGTGCTTTACATGCCTATGCAAGTCTGTTTAAACCATATGCTGAAACAGATGCCGAGACTGAACATAGGGACCCGTCAGAGCAAGAGGGGGATGGCTTCACAGCCCGAGCCTGGGGAAGGTAGTGGACCCGTAGTACCCGCGGTACCGGAGTACCCTACGGTGGTGTTTGTAGATTTTAAACAGAGAGAGCGTTTTGTGGCGTTGCAGAAACGCAAAATGAGGCCTACCCGTTGTGTGGATACCACACTTCTGACTGACTTGGGAATTGATACGGATGTCCGTCACATATTTGAGACTTTGGGGTTTACGGGGTTGTATTGGCTGAGGAAGCATACTTACCCTTTTCTTACCTTGGAGTTTATGAGCTCGTTTAAATACGAGCCAGCTGCACAAACTGTTGAGTTTCGTTTGATGAACACAAGTTTCCTGTTGACCATGGACCTTTTCGCGTCTCACCTTGGGTTGGCCAAGCCTCCCAAGGATTCCACCGGTGAGATCCCTTCTGAGTGCGGTGTCTGCCGCCTAATGCCTTGTCTTACCGAAAAGCCAGCTCCCACCTCAAGCAACATGTTGATTAATGATGTTCAGCATGTTACCTTAAGGATCTTTCTTCGTTCCATTTCGAACCTCCTTTATGATAGACCGGATATTAGTAAACTGAACAATCATGAGATGTTGCTTCTGATGTCTTACCTCAACCCGGAGCGGACCGAGAGGGTGGTCTTTAATGCTCCTGCCATGGTCTGTGCTAGCCTTGCTTTGATGGCTACTGCCACTTCCCGGTACTTGAGTTGTGGTGCTATCGCCACTCGGCTAGCTGAAAAGCTATCCTCCTTTGAGGCTTCTTCCGAGTATGTTCCTCTGGCTACACCGGTGCCTACTATAGACCGAGACTACTACCTCGACCTGAAATGGTTGAGAACTTTAGCTGATGGCAGCCTAGCTTGGAGGGTGTGGGGCATGAGCTGGATGAAGATTCCGGCTCCTGAGCACCTCCCACCGACAGAGCCGTTAGACCCGGTGGTTGTAGCTGTGGACTCCGATAAGGATGAGGAGGATGATGATGGACCTCGACAGTTGCAGACGTACCTCATTGATGACACAATCCTCCAGGTGATGCCCGAGCCGAAGAAGGGGGAGAATGCGGCCGTAGTGGAGGAGAGGCCCAGGTTGGGGAGAGGACCCCGTCGAGTGAGGGAGAGGACCGCCGAGACTAGACCACGGCCGCAAAGACCACCACAAAGAAGACACCCCATTTTCCATGTTACCCCTACCTCGACACCCCGGAGACGCGTTCGAGCTACTTGGCAGAGAGAGTGTCATCTACTTTGACACTCCGGAATATGCATGAGATGGCGTACACTCAGGGGATAGGGACCGAGGGACCACATCCAGTGTGGTGGAGTGGAGTCGGGGACTATAGTGGGGTTTTCCACTCTTACGGGGTGGATCAGTCAGCTTGGGGGACACCTCCGTCCTTTGCTTATGGTGGCTTGACCCCATGGTATGTGAGTCCTGGAGCTGGAGCGGGGGTTGCTGCGGGTATTGGGTCATCGGGAGCGGGCACCTCGGGAGGAGATAGTGGTGGAGATGAGGTGATGGAGGAGCAGCAGCAGCAGCAGGAGTGATACTCCTATTCTTTATCTTTGTTTGTGGTTGATGGTGTTAGATTATGGTGGTCGTTGTTAGTTAGAACTTTTATTTTGGGATTTGTATGGATGGCCATAAGGCCGGATTTGCTAGTTTAACTTTATTGCAGGATTTTGGGAGTCGGAAAGTCATCCCGACTCACGTTATGTGACGATTATATATATATATATGTGGGTTATGACAGGTTTTCCCAAGATTTTGACCTGTAGGTACTCGACAGAGTACCTCATACTCGGTCGAGTAGCTGCAGGTGTGGCAGAAATGAGGCATTCTGATCTCAGGGCTACTCGATCGAGTAGCCAAGACACTCGATCGAGTAGCGGCCACTCGATCGAGTACCCTATATACTCGATCGAGTAGCACTGTTACATGAACTTTTCGAAAATAAAATTGTTTAATGGTTATATAATTACATGTTTTATGTTTAACATGGTTATTAATGAGTAGTAACATGTTTGAACCGTTCATTTCATATGTTGGAAGTCGTGCTTGGTTTTAAAGGCGTATTTGCAATGAATAGTGAAGTTGTCATTATTCTTATTGCATTCATTTTACATCCGTATTGTCTACAAGTTATATTTCACCGGATTCTATATATACAAATTCAAATGATATGCATATGCCTTCTTGACGGTGGCTAGTTATTCGAATATGGTTGCATACATCTTTATGGTTTACTGGTTGTACGAGTAATATGAGTAATGTCAATAATGAATAATATGGTTTGGATATATGTCAAGATGTAAGTAGTAAGTAACATATGTATTAATTTGGTGGTGAACTTCGGGGACGAAGTTCCTTTTAGAGGGGAAGAGTAATGTCGCAAAGTAAAAAGGCCGATTTTGAAATTATGTTGTTTGTTTATAACGTTTCCTACGACTTTAGTCACATCTCTGGTATGGAAGTATAACTGTTTACACTTGTTAGTGGAAGTAATTTGTATGTGGAAGTAAAGTTGAATAGTATACTTAAAAGGCGGTCATAGAAAGATAGTCATGAGGCCGTGTGTTGGAATAAAATTATATTGTTGAGTACATTAGTGGTGATAAAGTGACATGTTTCGCGTTGTTGGTTGTTGCTAGTGAAAGTGTAACCTCGTAGTGTGTTGGGTATTTCAAGTAATATTTTTATAGGAGTCGGTCTATATGGAGTGTTAGACAGTTGATGATGATGACAAGGGGGAGGGTATGTCTGGGGAGTATCAATCTATGTCGGAGGAATATTGTTTTTGCCTTGTTTCCGTACCTTGTGCTTTGAGATAGGTGAGTTGAACTTCAGGGACGAAGTTCTTTTTAAGGGGGGAAGACTGTAATACCCGCCCTTTTAGAGACCCTTTGACCAGCGTTGACTGACCTTGGGAGCGGTAATAGTCCTTAGAAGTGCGTTCCAAGTTACCTTGGGTTGTGAGTTATGTGTGGTACTCGATAGAGTAGAGGCTACTCGATCGAGTAGCTCGGATACTCGATCGAGTAGGGGACACTCGATCGAGTATGTGGGACACTCGATCGAGTAACGGGTTTTCAGCGAGGGTTTATAATCGCGTTTTGTTAAATCCCCAAATCATTTCCGCCTCATTTCTTCAATCCTTCAGTCGTCCCTTTCCCTTCCCTTCACCATATAACCTCCATGGAAGCGTTTGAAGGTTCTTGTGCCTTAGGAGAGCATAGCTTGAGTCGGGTAGCGGTCTTTTGCCAGGGTTCTCCTTGTAGGTATGTCGTCATCATCATCCGTATCCTTGTCTTTGCAGTTAGGGTTTGCTTGTTAGTGATAGATGATTGTGTTATGGATATAGGTGTTGCTTGATTACTGGATATTTCATATGTTGGCATGGAGTGGTTGCATTTGCTTAAAGGTAGGTTCGCCTACTCAGTTTCTGTGGATAGTCTAGTGTGTCGGTTGTCGTGTCATTGTTGTTACATTGTGGTTGTGTTCGTGTGGCAGCATATATGCGGTGGTCGGTCGGTATATACAGTTTGTTGGTTGTTGTTGTATTGCAGCTGTCTGTGATTGTTTGTCTCTGGTTCTCGAGATGCGTTCTCGACTGAGTGAAGTCACTTGCGGGAGTGGCTTCACGCCCTAGTTTTGCCCTCCGTGGAACCCGCCACGGGAGGGGATGTGCACATTAATGGGACAGGGTTATCGCTCGGTATGATGAGCGGGGATTTGGTGGGTTCGGCTGCGGTCCCCCACTGGCAGGGCTGGTCCAGTGGACAGTCGGTGACGGAGATTGATTGGAGTGAGTGTGATTGTATGTGTGACTGATTGTGTTGTATTGTGTTGATAGATGTTGTTGGTATTGTCATGTCTTATCTCAGTACTGACCTTGTGTGGTTGTCTTGTTGTTTCTATGTGTCTGCCGTGATCCCTTATGGTGAGGAGTCGGTCTTAGCAGGTGTTGATGTTGTTGATAGCTGGAGTCCTGGCGGGAGGAGTTCTCACGAGTTTCGATATAGTTAGTGTGTAGCTCACGAGTTGTATCTTTATTTGGGTTAAGTTGGTTGTAACGCTTGTAACATAACTATAAATGTTCTTTTATCGACTTTTGATGATTACTTACCTCGGGCAATCGAGGTGGTAGTGCCCTTATATGCTAAGGAAGGCCTAGTTAAGGCTCCTCTGAATATGGAGGTGTTACACTCACCCTTGTCACCATCAAGTCTACACACTAACGGTTACTCTTCAATAAGCCATATCTCCCTGTCGTATCTCTAGGAAACCAAAAATTCATCTCATACCATTAATTGCCCAAAGAATTACACACTAGGCTCACCTCTTGATATTCCAAATTCCCAAATCAACCACTATCTACTCATCGCGGCATAACTCGATCTCACTATACACCATTCATTTCCATCTCTCTATAGCGACCTTTTATCACATATATCCTTAAGCAACTCAATCCTAACCGTCTCCCTCCATAAATCCTTACACATCCCAATATGCCACTATTCGTATCCCTCATCTCAATATTTCATTCTCACGTTTCTTTACACTTACATGACCCTTGCCCCATATACACTTACTTTTATATTACTCAACACACGATTATGTTACTCATCATATCTCACAAAACATGCTCTTTACCTCAATTAGCCCATCAATCTACTCTTTTCTTGTTCCACTATCCCTCACAACCACATATAACTCATGTCGTTTATATCCAACACCTATCCCTCATAAGCCGGCATTCTCCCTATCATAGCATTTGGTAACTTACGTATCAAGACCGTCGCATATATAAAAGAATGCGTTAAGACTCAAAACATACGTGTGCACATACCCCACGACTCAAAACGAATGTAAGAACATAGCCACCGACTCAAAATTAAGGTGAAAATATAGCCACCGACTCAAAATGGTCGCCCACTGTGGTACTCGGTCGAGTACGTGGCATACTAGGCCGAGTACAGGGTACTCGGTCGAGTAATGAGACTACTCGGCCGAGTTAACGACTCCAGAAGCTAAACAGAATTATCACAGAGAGATTACTCGGCCGAATATGGAATACTCGGTCGAGTATAAAAGATACTCGGCCGAGTAGGGACTACTCGGTCGAGTATCGACGCAGTTCTCAGCACCGTCCAATTTTTGTAAAACAGTCATATCTCACTCGTTACTTGGTCAATTCGGGCGTGTGACCTATCGTTAGAATCATAAGAAGACAAGCTATCACCTCCAATTATAATTACAGCAATATAATTTCTAGAACTCGACTTATGACAGTTTTAAAACAGCCCTTCCATAATCGGTCTTCATACAAATCAAATTTTCTAAACCAAAACAATTTGAACATGCATAAGGCAACAACAACAACTCAATACTTCAAAAAACCAGTACATAATTGCACTCTTATCATACCCACATAAAAATCTAAACATAACATTCATATATATGTAGACGCATGCCCTTAATCACATGCTACTACCAACAAACCAAACATTAACATCATCATGATCATATACACATGAACCACTACTATTTTGAAAGCCACGTATTAAACAGGTAATATGCTCGACATATATCATGCTCAAGATCTATCGTATACAAATTCACAATTCATCCTTCATATATTACCACGTTCCAACACTTTCACCATTCCTCCAACAACTTCACAAGATTCACGTTATAGGTATCAAACATACATGACTCAAACATACAACAGTTTCCCCCCATGTGACCGGCTTGAGATCGTAAGGGCCTTAATGCGACTTCGGGACGTCTCCCAAGTCTTTGCGGTAGCTCCAAACAACTCTCCCCGGGTTCATTTTATTTAGACTCCCTAAGTTCATTGGGCTCATTAGTTTTAGGTGCCGGGATCGTCGGCTCTAATACCACTTTGTAACACCCCCTCATACTAAGGTACCTTACCAAGGACTACCCTAGCATGAGAGGCTGTTACTATCTCGGTTGCCCGAGGTCAGTATATCAAAAACAACAATCTAAAACAACTTTATTAAAGTATAAAGAGTTTAACGATTACATAATCTCAGACCAACTCAAAATAAAAGTGTAAGGAACTCAATACAACTGAAATCAAAGACAGCTAAACTCGTAACAGCGGAAGCTAGACTCGAAGTGATGACTCCCCATGACTCTCCCATAGCTAAACATCTGCATTACCTGTCATAATCTGCTCACCATCCCCGAATGGATCACCGCAGGTTTTACAAAACAACAACACGGGGTCAGTTACTGCATAATTCAAATAAGACAAGTGCATAAAGCAACCAACTGATCATCCTCCAATTCCAGTCTCCCGATTTCACAAAGTAACCGACTACACACCGAAGTGTGTAGCCCTGCCAGACTACCCATCGCAACAGGTAGCCCTCGCCGCCAGTGGGGGACCGCAGCCAATCCCTACCTAAATCCCGCTCATCAACGAGCGATAACCCTGTCCCTTAATGTGGACATCCCCTCCCGTGACGTGTTCCACGGAGGGCGAACTAGGGTGTGAAGCCACTCCCGCAAGTGACTCCACCACAACCATCACAACACAATCACAATCACAATCACAATCATCAACGCACCATAACATCACATCCACCATCACAACACCGACACTCCGATGATCAGCAAATAACAACAATTACAATGCAACCACATCTTAAATCAACAAACAGAGACTGAGTAGGGAAACCTACCTTTTCGCAATCCGCTTACGCTGCAATCAACCATACAAATGCATAACAAATACCACATCGTCACCGACAACAACAATCACATAATTCCAATCACTAACCGCAAAACCCCATTTTCCCCAATTCATGATTAAAGGCAAAACCCTAGAATTAATCATGAACAAACATGGGAATAAAGACTTACCGACGAAAGGGTGAAGGATTGAATGCGATTGCTGAGATTGTCCACACATACAAAGAGGAGAGATTGGGAGTGATTATAGCGTCGTACGTTTGATTAGGTTTTGTAAAATGTTGTTTAGAAACTGATTATCGAAATTATGTAACCTCTAATTACTCTCGAATCAAACCGCTGAAATATCACTCGCGGGCCGGATACTCGGTCGAGTATAGAGTATACTCGGCCGAGTGTCCTCTACTCGGTCGAGTATTCATTATACTCGGCCGAGTGTTCCTCAGCAGTAGCCAAACAGACTACACGACACACACTACTCGACCGAGTAGGCCATACTCGGTCGAGTACCAGCCTATAAAATCCGTAGTATTACAGCGCCTCTTCCCCAGCTCTTTTCTGCATATTTTCAGATTTTTCCGTGATTTGTTTCCAAAGTTTGAGTCATTCCATAACTCTTCATATTTTCTTAGTATAAATAGGGACCTTCGTCCCACATATTTTTCACGCGAGTGTCCGCCGTTCTCTTCTCCCTTTGCATTCTAAGACCGTGCTCTAAGCATTCGACGCCTACGTGCTTGATTAATCGACCATGTAAGCTCAGATCATTCTGAGTTCCAGTCACATTGCATGACCGACCAATTTGACCACTACACATCAATCAATTTATTCTAAATCCTCTTACGAGGGCACTTTCTACATACATTCGAGTCGAGCAATCACTATATGTTAACTAAGTTAATCTCGTTTCGTCAAATATGTAAGTCTGAGGGTGTAAGTCTGAGGGTGTAAATCCCATCTTTTTTTTTTATTGTATTTTATTTTTGTATCAATTAATGTAAGATTTACGTCAAAAGTATGCTTAAAACCGATTTCTAAAACCCTTTCATTAAACCTTTTCTACGGATTAGCAGTAATCAGACGTCGAGAAGAAACGCAGAGGCTGCCGCAGTTCCTGCCTTTCTTCTTCTTCCTCGGTTCTCTGTTATTTTCGTTCTTTTGTTTTCTTTTCTTATTTTCTTCTCTTTTTCTTCGTACATAATAAATTTTAAATATGTTCTTAATAATTATCGTGTTTTATTTACGGTTTAAATCCCTTATAATCGATATTTGCGGGTTTTCGCCATTAAATCAAACCCGGATTTTAGAGACTCGATTCGTCCATATCAAGTTTCTGAGATTCGTCTTTTGTACATGTTTTTTTTACCGTTTATTTCCAGTCTATCACGTTCTTTCAACTCGTTTCCGTCTTCATAATTTAACATAATTCGTTTTAATTCGTTTTAACCCATTTTGACTCGTGTTTATTGCTTTTATGGCGGTCTCATATGTTGTTAATATGCTAAATCACTTTTACTTGAGTCAAACATCGATAATCAACCATTAAAATTGCCAACGAGCATTAACAACCCGCAGTTCTGACTTTACAGACAGAACTCACCTCAGGAACAGACGCAGTGTGATGGTTATCAAATATAAACCTCACAAGTGAACGAGTTCGTTGCACTAATTGAGGGTCGAATACACAAGGAGCATGGGAGAATATTAATCGTTTTAAATCTTGTGTTTAGCTAAGTCGATAATAGTTGAGATGAAAATTTTGCTAATCAATTAAACTAAATAAACTAAAATGCAATTGAACTAATTATGGAAATAAAGCAAGAAAATGAAAATGATGTAATTAAAGGAATTTAAAAGCCTAGGACCCGATTTTCACCAACAATTCATAATTCATCATCATGATTTCCTTAGCTAGTTATTGGGGTGATATGTAAGGAGGAGATGGCTTTAATTCGCCTAATACCCCTCTCTCGGGTTCGCATTAGGACACTAGTTCTCCCAACCCCCCTTCCTTTCGGTCTCGGAGGTCAGAATCCTAAGGTAGAGGCCTCGACTGTTAGAATTCATTAATCTCATTAATTTACATATTCATATATGTCCAAATTTATTTAGTCATAAAATAAATTCTAGATCTTATGCATGCAAACTAAAACAAGATAAGAGAAGAAATCGTCTATCTTACATTGGGATTTCGGATTAAAAGGGCACCAACAAATTCACCTATTTGTTACTTCTTGAGCTTCCTTATAATGGATGAACAAAAGGTCCAAAATAGAACCTCTCGCAAAAGTATATACCCAAAGAAATCCCTTAATAACTTATATATTTATGAACTAGTAAAAATATAAGTTTTACTTAAAATTTGACACCAAAATAAATTTTGTTCTCTCTTGTATTTTTCGGCCAAGAGAGGAAAGATTTATGAGGATTTTTATTTCTCTAAGTTTTCACAAGGTTTAGAGAGAATTTCTATTTTTCTTACACTAGAAAAATGTTATTGAAGTAGTGAATGAAAATTAGAGGAAATCATTTTGTTTCTCATAGTGGAAAACCGGTGGGAGGGGTGGTAGGGGAGCCAATGCATGGCAGTGGCGGATCCACGTTAGAGCAAGGGGTGTCCTTGGACACCATAAACAATTACAAAAGTTGTGATAATTTCTGAGATTTGAAGAGGAGGACACCCTATAAAAGACTATAGGACACCATAATAATATAAAATAATCACATCAATAAGCTTTGTGAATAAAAAAGTACAACTATCTTATCTCTTTTATCAGAGAAAGCATAGTCTAAACCTGTTCCTATTGATCTACTATGGTGTAGCTTAACTGTAGTTTAATCAGTGTCCATTTCACCCAACTTACACTATTCATTTGTATTTTGTAAGAGGGACACTATCCGTCTTCAGCTTGTGACGGATAGTGTCCGTCAAAATTTGTTTTTTTAGAGGTGAAGGCGGAAGAGTATTCTTTTTCTTAATATAAAAGGCTGTATATTTAAATTATCTTACAAATTTTAGAATAAGACAGACTCACTTATTTAGAAAAAAGCTTTTATTTGTTGTTTTAATTAGTAAAAGTGTGATTTTTATACAAATGTGTTGTCTTATAGAAACCGTCTCACACAATGGTTACTGAAATTACTTATGTTTATTTTGGTCGATTAGCTTTGAGTTTATCACACAATGGTTACTGAACTTACTTATGTTTATTTTGGTCGATTGGCTTTCAGTTTACCATTTATTTTATTCAATCTTCTTATCGTTTATGATTTATATTGGCGTTGAGCTTTTGGTTTTGTGTAAGATTGTTGATAGACATTCAAGTATTTAACAACTACTCCCTTCCGTCCAATCATTTTTTTTCTTTTACATTCTTTGTGAGAATAATTTCAATAAAGGTAAACAGTTTTGACAAGAAAAACTATAAGTCTATAACTAAACTTCTATTTAAGATAGAAAAAAGAATAAAATGGCATCGAGGTGTAGGGCAAACGCGGGATCTTAAGACGACATAAATATAGAACTTATGAAATAAAATGTAAATTTAACCCATGATTTATCTTATCAACTTAAAAAAAATTAGCTTGTGTAAGACCATTTTTTCCACACTATTTTTTTTAATATTATATGGAGTAAACTGTAAAGTATAAGAAAGGGACCCCGTAAAAAATATTTTCTGGATCCGCCACTGATGCATGGTGCTCATTTTCTTCCCAAGAAAAATAGGCTTGCATGGCTACTAGTTAGTTTTAATCATTGTGTTTTCCACTAAAAATAATTAACACAATTTAAACCTTATACTCCCTCCATTATTTCGGCACTTTTAACATAAAATGGATGGTCCATTTTATTTTGTCATTTGTCAATTGTGACATATGTGACATGTTACTTGACATGTGAAATTGCAATGTATTTTTAACATATTAAAAATCAACATACTCATAAAATATGTCATATACAAAATTGACTAGTAATTCATAATTACTTGTACCAAAACGGTTTATCAAATTATAAATTACAACATCTTATATTTATAATAAATTATTCATTCAATTTCAATTTCAATTGTTTCGTAAATAATAATTTTATCTAAGTAATAAAACAATTTGATTACTTAGACCGTATAACGTTAATCTTACTCATAAATCATCCGTCAATTTTAAGCAATTTAATTAACTCGTATCGGCATACGATTAATTAAATAATCAATTAAGGGTATTTCCCTATAGGTATGACCTAAGGGGATCAATTGATCACCACCGTCGCACGACAGTAATGTCAAACTCTAGTCAGCCAATCATTACCGATAAGTGTGGACCAGTTTACTGTAAAATATTACATCGCACATGTATTCTTAAAATGAGATTTAAACATGTGATCATCATGATCGACAGTTGTGATCGCATCACTGTCGGAGGACACATATTCCAACATCGACTACCCTAGAAATGTGCACTTCTCTAAGGTATCCTAGCTTCTCCTAAGTCCGTCAAGCCCTCATAATTTTCTGGGTCATCCAACTCCTTCTCTCGAAGGTCGAATTCAAACGCTAGGCTAGAGGTGCCCTCCCTTGGTTCTCCCTTTCGGTCTCAACCTAGGTTAACAATATGACCAATTTTCGGGTACCCGATTCCCGACCTAACCAACTTTCGTTGGTGGACAAGGGTCACAAACCAACATTCCCAAAGTTGACCAATTCACAAAATCAATCCTCTAGTCTACCCTTACTAATCCTCCCCAACAACTACCTTTTAATGGAAATCAATCAAGCAAATTACTCATGTTGGGTCAAACCAAGTCCTAGTTAAAGGACTACTCGCTAATCATTTTTAGTAAGACAAGATAATTAGTAAAGATGGATTCTTTACCCATAGACATAGTCTGAAATTGAATACTACAATTTAACAAGCAATAAAACCAACAAAACTATGATGAACAAACAAAATTAAGCTAAGATGAGAAATGATTAATGCAAAAAGGACAAACTTTGACTCAACAATTCAAAGATTCAATCTTTGGGTGAGAAATATCAACTACAAACATAAAGAAGAAGAACAAGAGATGGAGAATTATAATCCAACAACGAAAGAGAAGAAATCAAGCACAAACAATTAAAAAACCTGTAGGAAGGTAAACGTAAACAAATGAAATTAAAGGAGAGAAATAAGAAGGAGAATTATACCAACAACATGGAAACTTGAATTGATGAAATGAAGAACTTGGATAAACAAGAGAACAATTGTATTAATTTTTGAGTAAAGATTACAACGTGGGTAAGAGGAAAATTGAGAGAGGAAAATAAATTTAGGGTTCTACAAAATATTTAGAAAGGAAAATAATCTAACTAGTCTAATTGGTAGTCTAATTGATGGTAGTCATGACTTATGTGTAGTGGTCTAATTATACTAGTTTTATACTACTACTAATACAAACTAATAATAAGAATAATAATACTATTAAACTACTACTACTACTACTACTACTACTACGACTACTACTACTACTACTACTACTACTACTACTACTAATAATAATAATAATAATAATAATAATAATAATAATAATAATAATAATAATAATAATAATAATAATAATAATAATAATAATAATAATAATAATAATAATAATAATAATAATAATAATAATAATAATAATAATAATAATAATAATAATAATAATAATAATAATAATAATAATAATAATAATAATAATAATAATAATAATAATAATAATAATAATAATAATAATAATAATAATAATAATAATAATAATAATAATCCCTCGTGCAAACTAATTCACGCATGCTCTCCTCTAACCCGTCAAAAACAGGGCAAAAACAAAGTAGGGGGCCCTGCCGGCCCGCCGGCCTTGGCACCGGTAGCGAGCACATTGAAGAAAGGGGAAGAATTTGATGATGTGTGCGGGTTGCCGGTGCACCGGCAGAAGGCCACCGATAGAGAGCAGCGAGAATTGATGCGCGAACTGAAAGAGGTGTTGTGTGCCGGTGAGACGGCTGTCGGTGCCTATGCCGGTAGCGAGACATTGAGCAAAAGGAGAGGATTTGTAGTTGGTGCCTGCCGGTGTGGGTAGTCGGCTGTCGGTGGGCCAGCATAGAGAAACAAGGGAGGCGTGCGAGGGCTTCAAAGAGGAAGAAATGCGGGCTGCTGCTGCTGGTTGGTGCCGCCGTGGTGGTTGTCGGTGGATGGTGGTTCTGGTATAGTGATGATGGGCTAATGTGGTGGTCGTAGGTGAGGTCCACAGTGGCCGGAGGTGGTTAGAAGGTGGAGTTGAAGGTGGGTTGATTTATGGTTGTTGTTTGTTGATGTCGATGGACATGGGGTATATGGGAGGTCGTGGTGGCTTCCACGTTGGTCAATGGTGGTGATGGGAGGTTAGGTTGTGAAGTTGGAAGTGGGAGGATGTTAGTGGTGGTCAGTGGTGGCTGTCACGGTGGCCGAAGGTGGTAGTAAAAGCTCAGCAAAGACCGTCTGAAATTAGCAGCTGCTCCTTTACTTATTTTTCCATGATTTAGCCGATTTTCACCTCCGCCATTTCTTCTCATAATCCCGTCTTGCTCTTCCACCTCACTTTCTCGTCTTGCCTGCACATTAAATTAATATAATAATAATAATAATAATAATACTAATATTATATATAAATACAATTAATTATTAATTATAAACTAATACGACTAATTATTATAAATTAGTAATTAAATGAGGTTTTTAGACATTTAAGCACACAAAATCGAGTCGGAATAAGGTATAAATGAGAGGTAAAATACGACTAAAATGCTACTTATCAAATATCCCCACACTTAAACCTTACTCGTCCTCGAGTAAGCTCATTTAAACTAAATCGAGACCCTTAATATAAAAGACTAGCTAAACTGGTAATATCCGATGAGAGGCAATTAACGGGCCTTCTCCGTCCCTTCAACTCACACCAAAACACAATGAGGTATGCATTCCGATGCAAGGCAAATGGGGGCTTGCGGAAAATTTTCGATATATCCGACATTTAAGCACGAATCAACATATAAGATGCATCACAAAAAGTCAAACCGTTTTCCTCATCTAAGCGGCGTTTTTTTCTTTATAAAATCGAATAAAGAGAGTCATTGGTGGAGGATGTCGTCTCCGGGTCTTACCAAGGTGCCGAATCCCTAATTCTAGCTCAAGCAACCAAAATTGACAACACGGGTTGCCTTAGAAACAAATTCTAGGCGGGAAAGGGGAAGTATTTCTCTATACTCCCAAGAATGACATGACAAACACAAGATTCAACTCCATATTAAACCTTTGACCAAAAGGAGACCGAAGTCCGACTCTCACGGGTTTCACTAGTCACTCAAATGAAAGAACGGGGTGATTTTTGTGACAAAATGTAACCAAAATAACTCCTCTAACTCGACTTGCGAAGCATGCCCGCATTCTAATATGGTACTCCATCCAAAAAAAAAATATCCTCAAGAGAAATGTGAAATGATGCACATACAAGAGACAATCAGGTTGTAATGGGGTTCGGGTTCGGTGAAAAGGGGTTGGTGCAAGCACCGTTTTAAGACATGTGAGGCTATCAGTTAAGTAGTCGTCACATCTAACCAATCCACTAAACTCAACCCATGCAAATGAATTCTTCCACAAAATTTGGCAAAAATTGTCATCTCCAAAAATTACTCAATCCTCTTCAAAACAAACTCAATTTGCAAATTACTAACCCTTTATTTGACACAAAAATACACATTCTTTTCTTTTTCTTTTTCATTTCATTTTTCTCTTTTTCTATTTGATTTTCTTCTCCATTTTCATTCATTTTTTTTCTCTTTTCTTCTTTTTCTTGTAAGCCTCTTAAACAATTGCAAAATTGGCCAACCATCAAGCTTCATTTCACTTTTGTGATATTTCGGACCGCTCACCTCAATAAAAATCATAATTTCTTCCCAATTATACTCCTCAAAACAACCACAAAGACGAACTACTCAACAGAGGTGAGATGTTTATTGAATGTAGTTATTTTATTGGCAAATGAAATGACAAGGCTTAGGCACAAATTGGGTAAACAAAAGGGAAAGATGATCAAATGGGTGAAAAATAAGCTTATTTGGCTATGAGAGGCTACTTTATTTGAACAAAATTGTCTCAACATGCACATCGACACTTCTACGGTATGGAATGAGCTCCATACTTATGCGTTTTGACATGACATACCACGTAACGAGAACTACTCACAAATACCTAACGGGACCGGTTTGATGGACCGGCCATATGGAGGCTCTATCCTCACATTTTAGTAGCTATGTCGGACCTAGGTTAAGTCTCGGGCCTAATACGGTCTCACAAGGTGGTCACAACTTGGTTGTTAAGCTAGACTTCCGGGTTTTTGCAAGGAAAAACCCTAACATGTGTCATCAAGAGGTACAATCTATTAAAAGGGAAATGACACGGGCAAAACAAATGATCATCATTGGCAACATATGCCCTCCACTTTTAGACTCCCTATGCAAATTTTTACAAACAAAATGCAACGTGTATGGATGCAAACTACACATATGAACAAGCTACATGAATGCAAGAGTGAACACATATATACATACATGTCTAATCTAAATGCATACAAGTTCTAGTCCTAACAACACACCAACAACACAACCATATCCAAAACGGTTCCCAAAGGAAACACCCATATCACATATCCCGTCCTCCTCCATGCTTATATATACAAAAAGGAAAGGAAGGATAAAAGAGAAAGGATTGGAAGAATTTTACCAAGCGTCTTCTCCGATGATTCATGTGTTGCCTATTAAAATGGTCAGGACAAATGCAATATATAATATAAACAATCAATATTTTTGAAATTTTTGAATTTTTTTCAATTTTTAGACATTTTTGTATTTTCTCAAACTACCAATCAAATATATACAAATCTAAACAATATGCACAAAATGGATATTTTCCTCCCCACACTTAAAATTTACATTGTCTTCAATGGAACAAAGTATAGGGAGAGAATAGGAAGAATAAATAACATATTTTTGTTGATTTTTGAATTTTCCAAAATGTAAGAACATGTTTTTGATTTTTTTGAATATTTGAAAATAAATAGCATGTTTTTGGTATTTTTAAATGATGCAATTTCCTCTCCACACTTATTTATTTACATATTTCAAATGGAAATAAATGTGTGGAGGAAATTTGGAAATGAAATACATGTTTTTGAAGTTTTTTTTTTTTTCAATTTTTTAGTGGTTTTTGGTTAATGAATGTAATGCATGGACTATTCTATATGCTAAATTGAAAGGACAATGCAAACTACACTACATGAATGCAAAGAGAGCTAATTTAGATTAACTCCTATTCGGTTAAGTAAACTAAATGCAAATGCAAGCAAAACATAAATAAAGCAAAGGAAAAGAATACTAACAATGTGGTGGTTCTTAAGGGACTCCACCAAACCTCTCATCCAAAATTGTTATTTGAATTTCCTAGTAGCGTGATCCATGTCACTCAAGACACGAAGGAGACGGTCAAAGCTTCTAGAAAAACCCTCAACAAGACACAAGTAGTGCCTTGCCATAGTGATCCTCACCCGACCTCTTCTCCAACACTTCTTGCCATTCTTCCTTTTACTCTTCTTTGCACCATTTCTCGGGTCCTTTTGATAGCTTGGACCCTTCTTCTTGAAGAAGTAATTAGGATGTGAAGGGATAGACATCTCATAAATCTCATTGAATGAGGAAATTTCCTCATTGTCATCAAAGGAAGGAGAATGGTAAGGAATAAGAGGTGGAGGACTCAACTTCTCAACATTGAGGTTCATGATGTTATCATTTTTACTCCCATTTTCTTGACTCTCTAATTGAACCGAATCATTTCCAAAAATGAGAGCTTCAATTTCCTCCAAGCTAGAATTGAAACTACAAATGTCGTAGTTTTTCTCATAGCTCCTCAACTCTCCCAATATGGCAAGTTCGAATTCATCAACCTCCATTTCCCAACTTTTTTCTTCTTCCCCACACTTGTCATGGACAAGCACTTCTTCTTCTTCAAAGATTTTGTAAGGAGGTGGCAGTGGGGAGTCTTCCTCGTTTTCGTAGACATCCCAAATAGGAGCACCAAGCCCTTCATAACTTCCCTCCCCACACTTATCATTTTGCAAGGAGTCTTCATAAGTGTCCCATATGGGAGGGTCAAGTTCATCTTCCTCACAACTCTTGGTATACTCCATTCCACCTCTGCTAAGAGCCGCCTCTAACGCATTAACTTGAGATTCCCAATCATTTGAAGACTTATCTAACCAAGGTGCACTTTCAAAAGAGCATAGATCAAATAGATTGGGGGAACTTAAATACAACTCAATCTCATCATTAATTTGGTCTTCAAATTCATCTTTTCTTGAGTCATCTTCACCCAAATCTCCTATCGCATCTACTCTCAACACAAGATCATCTTCATTCCCCTCCTTAGTTAGGCAAGCTTCTAACGGGTCCAAATATGAAGGCTTAAGATTATGCCCATTCGAGCAATCCTCCAACACATCCACTCTACAACAAGAGTCACTCATAGAAGGAGATTTCATGGAATTTTCCAACGAGAATTCTACCTTGTCATCACCAACTAGAAGAGATAGTTTGCCATTTTTCACATCAATCAAGACACCCCCCATAGCAAGGCAAGGGCGCCCTAGGATGATTGAAATTTTGGAATCGTCGGGAACATCCATCACATAGAAGTCACAAGGTATCACAAGCTTTCCCACTTTGAGTGGTACATCTTCCACAAGGCCAATTGGATACCTCATCGATCTATACGCAAATTGTATAGAAACTCTAGTTGGTAAAAGCTCATAATCTTTCAATCTCTTAAAAAGTTTGAGAGGCATGAGGCTAATGCTTGCCCCTAAATCACATAGAGCTCTGTCTATTTGAACGGTCCCGATGGTACACGGTATGGAAAAACTCCTCGGATCTTGAAGCTTTTGGGGTAATTCATTCATTAGAATGGCACTACATTCCTTGGATAAATTCACCGTTGTACTTGGACTCAAGGAATTTTTGTTGGAAATCAACTCCTTCAAGAATTTTGTATATGCGGGTATCTCCTTGATGGCATCAATAAAAGGCATGTTGATGTTCACACCTTTCATCATGTGCATGAATTTCCCATACTTTTGCTCAAGCTTTGCCCTTGCCAACCTTTGGGGAAAAGGAATTGGTGGCACATATGTTCTCACAACTTGTTCCTTGGGTTCTTCAACAATTTTAGTAGGTTCATCAACAACCTTGGTGGACTCATCAACAAGCATGGGAGTCTCCACAACAACTTCCAAAAGATCATCTTTAACCACTTTTGGTGGCTCAACTACAACTTCCGGTTTGCTACTCTTTTTCCTATTAATGAACACCCGGTCTTCCAAATCCCTACCACTCCTCAAATTTATAGCATTAATGTTCCTTAGTTTCCTTGGTTTTGCTCGGAATCCTTCCATTTGAGGCTTGAAATTGACTTATTTGAGAAGCCAATTGAAAGATTTGATTATCCGTCATTCTTTGGGAGGCTTGAATTTGAGTCCTTAGTTGGTTGATAGAAGATGTGGCCTCCTATTGCTTTTGGTTAGAGTGAGCAATGAATTGGGTTTGAGTATTCATCAATTGCTCCATCATGAGCTCCATGTTTGTTTTGGGTTGGGTGGATTGTTGGAGAGGTTGGGAATTTTGGTGAAATGGTTGTTGGGTGGGTTGATTAAGTGGTTGAAATGGTGATCTTGGTTGAAAGGTGGGATTTTGCTTTTGGGCTTGGAAATTTGGTGTAAATTGTTGTTTTTGTTGGAAAGTGGAGTTTTGGACATTTTGTGAGCCATGGGAAAAATTTGGGTGGGCTCTCATTCCGGGATGGTATTGATTGTTGTTGAATGCTTGTCTAGCCAGAATTGATTCCCACACTCCATTCACTTGTTCCTCTATCAATCCTTTAACTTCAACATTGTTTGTTGATTCTACATTGGACTTCCCTTTCCTCTTGTGGCGATCATTATTCCAATGAAAAGTCCGGGATCCCATCTCTTCGATAAGCTCCTTAGCCGTCTTGTGATCTATCTTGTCAAGTGCTCCTTTTCCCGAGCCGGAGTCTAGATTCATTTTCATCTCATTGTTCAACCCCTCATAGAAGTTGTTTATCAATTCATCATCTCCGATCCCGTGATGGGGGCACAACCTTTGGAGTCCTTTATACCTTTTACACGCCTCATAAAGGGTCTCATCGTCATGTTGAGTGAAGCCTTGAAGCTCACTCTTGATTCTTGCGGTCCTTTGTGGTGGAAAGTACTTGTTCAAGAAGGCCTTGGAAACATCATTTCAAGTTCTAAATGAATCGGGCTCACAACTCTTCAACCATTCCTTAGCACCCCCCCTCAAGGAATAAGGAAAGAGTCTAAGGCGGATTGCATCCTCCGATACTCCATCTGCCTTATACATATCACAACTATCCAAGAAATCATTAAGATGTTCATTGGGGTTTTCGGTAGCTCCCCCTCCGAATTGGTTTTCTTGGACTAGTTGCAATAAAGTAGCCTTCACATCAAAATTATTGGCTTATATAGGTGGCTTGACAATGCTTGGGTTTACCATCTTCTTTGGAGCTAAATTGTCCCTCATAGGAACCGCGGCCATTGTTGCTTCTTCGGGAATTCCAAATAGATTCTCAAAGAACTCAAGATTACCCGGTTCTTCTAAAACACCTTCCACTACTCAAGAAAGGGATTAGTAACAAATAAATACCTAGTCTAAACTAGAATAAAACGATTAATATCTAGCCTTTGCTCCCCGACAAGGGCGCCAAAAATTTGATGGTTATCGGAAGTGAACGAGTTCGTTGCACTAATTGAGGGTCGAATCCACAAGGAGCATGGGAGAATATTAATCGTTTTAAATCTTGTGTTTAGCTAAGTCGACAATAGTTGAGATGATAATTTTGCTAATCAACTAAACTAAATAAACTAAAATGCAATTGAACTAATTATGGAAATAAAGCAAAAAAATGAAAATGATGTAATTCAAGGAATTTAAAAGCCTAGGACCCAATTTTCACCAACAATTCATAATTCATCATCATGATTCCCTTAGCTAGTTATTGGGGTGATATGTATGGAGGAGATGGCTCTAATTCGCCTAATAGCCCCCCTCGGGTTCGCATTAGGACACTAGTTCTCCCAACCCTCCTCCCTTTCGGTCTCGGAGGTCGGAATCCTAAGGTAGAGGCCTCGACTACCCTAGAAATGTAAACTTCTCTAAGGTATCCTAGCTTCTCCTAAGTCCGTCAAGCCCTCATAATTTTCTGGGTCATCCAACTCCTTCTCTCGAAGGTCGAATTCAAACGCTAGGCTAGAGGTGCCCTCTCTTGGTTCTCCCTTTCGGTCTCAACCTAGGTTAGCAATATGACCAATTTTTGGGTACCCGATTCCCGACCTAACCAACTTTCGTTGGTGGACAAGGGTCACAAAACAACATTCCCAAAATAGACCAATTCACAAAATCAATCCTCTAGTCTACCTTTACTAATCCTCCCCAACAACTACCTTTTAATGGAAATCAATCAAGCAAATTACTCATGTTGGGTCAAACCGAGTCCTAGTTAAAGGACTACTCGCTAATCATTTTTAGTAAGACAATATAATTAGTAAAGATGGATTTTTTACCCATAGACATAGTATGAAATTGAATACTACAATTTAACAAGCAATAAAACCAACAAAACTATGATGAACAAACAAAATTAAGCTAAGATGAGAAATGATTAATGCAAAAGGGACAAACTTTGACTCAACAATTCAAAGATTCAATCTTTGGGTGAGAAATATCAACTAAAAACATAAAGAAGAAGAACAAGAGACGGAGAATTATAATCCAACAACGAAAGAGAAGAAATCAAGCACAAACAATTAAACAAAACCTGAAGGAAGGTAAATGTAAACAAATGAAATTAAAGGAGATAAATAAGAGGGAGAATTATACCAACAACATGGAAAATTGAATTGATGGAATGAAGAACTTGGATAAACAAAAGAACAATTGTATTAATTTTTGAGTAAAGATTACAACTTGGGTAAGAAGAAAATTGAGAGAGGAAAATAAATTTAGGGTTCTACAAAATATTTAGAAAGGAAAATAATCGAACTAGTCTAATTGGTAGTCTAATTGATGGTAGTCATGTCTAATGTGTAGTGGTCTAATTATAATAGTTTTATACTACTACTAATACAAACTAATAATAAGAATAATAATATTATTAAACTACTACTACTACTGCTACTACTGCTACTACTACTACTACTACTACTACTACTACTACTACTACTACTAATAATAATAATAATAATAATAATAATAATAATAATAATAATAATAATAATAATAATAGTAATAGTAATAATAATAATAATAATAATAATAAAAATAAAAATAATAATAATAATAATAATAATAATAATAATAATAATAATAATAATAATAATAATAATAATAATAATAATAATAATAATCCCTCGTGCAAACTAATTCACGCATGCTCTCCTCTAACCCGTCAAAAACAGAGCAAAAACAGAGCAGGGGGGCCCTGCCGGCCCCCGGCCGCCGGCCTGGTCACCGGTAGCGAGCACATTAAAGAAAGGGGAAGAATTTGATGATGTGTGCGGCTTGCCGGTGCACCGGCAGAAGGGCTACCGGTAGAGAGCAGCGAGAATTGATGCGAGAACTAAAAGAGGTGTTGTGTGCCGATGAGACGGCTGCCGGTGCCTATGCCGGTAGCGAGACATTGGGCAAAAGGATAGGATTTGTAGTTGGTGCCTGCCGGTGTGGGTAGTCGGCTGTCGGTGGGCCGGCATAGAGAAACAAAAGAGGCGCGCGAGGGCTTTAAAGGGGAAGAAATGCGGGCTGCTGCTGCTGCTGGTTGGTGCCGCCGTGGTGATTGTCGGTGGATGGCGGCTCTGGTATGGTGATGACGGGCTGATGTGGTGGTCGTAGGTGAGGTCCACGGTGGCCGGAGCTGGTTAGAAGGTGGAGTTGAAGATGGGTTGATTTATGGTTGTTGTTTGTTGATGTCGATGGACAAGGGGTATAGGGGAGGTCGTGGTGGCTTCCACGGTGGTCAATGGTGGTGATGGGAGGTTGGGTTGTAAAGTTGGAAGTGGGTGGATGTTAGTGGTGGTCAGTGGTGGCTGCCACGGTGGCCGAAGGTGGTAGTAAAAGCTCAGCAAAGACCGTCTGAAATTAGCAGCTGCTCCTTCACTTATTTTTCCATGATTTAGCCTATTTTCACCTCCGCCATTTCTTCTCATAATCCCGTCTTGCTCTTCCGCCTCACTTTTCCGTCTTGCCTTGTAACACCCCGTAATTTGAAGACCTTTATTATATTTTAAAAGTAATATTTTAATCTATTTTAATTTTATATTAATTTATTTGAAATAAAATTTATTTGATGAAATATAATCTTATTTTATTTTGAAGAAATGTAATTATTTTTGATAGTTTAGAAATGTTTAAAAGTGATTTAAACTATATTTAAATCTTTTCCTTTGATAAAATAGATTTCGGATAAAAGTCGTAAAACTGGGATTTTCCCATTTCTTACGGTCGTTGGGTAAACGAGTTTGAATATTGGGCATATGAGTACTTAATCTTTTAGTAAAATCGTGTTTAAGAACTTTAATATTCTCGGAAATCGCGTTCGACGAATATTTCAAATTACCGTCAAAGCAAACCCCAAAACGTAAACAATTGACCACCTCACCATGCCCTCTTGGACCGGCCACCTCCTCCATTTGTCTCCCCTTCCAACTTTCATTTCCTCCATAATTCACTCTCTCTCTTCCTTTCATCAAACACCAAATTCATCTAAAAAATCCTCCTTACAATCCCTAAATCCACCATAAATCCTTCATTTTTCCACCAAATCTCATAAAAATTATATATTTGGAATCCTCTCTTCAATCTTCATCTACTATTAAGCTTTATTTTCATTTCCCCCAATTTTGTTTTAAGGCTCATTTTTAAGGGTTTCGAATTTAAGCTTAATAATTGTGTTTTTTTGTTGTTCTTATAGGTGAAGAATTTGAAGATGAGTTAGGTGAGTCATATATTGTAGAAGATGATGAGTGATTTCGGTTTCTAGGGCTCTTTCTCAAGTGTTATTGTTCTCTTTTTCTAGCTTAAGGTAACTATTCCGAGTCACTCGACGAATTAATGTCACATTAGTAGTTGTATTTGTTGTTTGTTTTGTTTGTTGTCGTTTGTTGTTGTTTGTTGTTGTTTGAGACGATCTCGTTGATAAATGAATGAATGGAGTAAGATGAGTATGCTTATGTTTAATTTATGTTACCCATTTGTATATTATTGTTTGGAACAAATTTGGATGAGGAATTATGTGTTGTGACAAGTCCGTGTTTTGGCTGGAACGCGTCAGTACCGGACCGAGACGGTTTCTAATGTTTCCAAAAATATGACAGATTGAACGGCATCGAAAAATTAGGTGGTTTAGCCACTTGAATCACTCAATTCGGAGTCCGTATGAGTAAATGGCGTCGTTTTATCGATTAAAATTTATAGAAAAGTTTACCCTTGTGTGAGACGGTTATTTATGCTATTTTATTATGCGAGAATTTTGTGGAATTAGTTATTTTGTAAGTTGGAATGTTTTCTTTATGTTGATAGTGTTCACATGATAGAAATTGGAATATTGCATGAGAATGATATTGTAATGAATGTTGTGAGTTGGGCCAAAATGGGCCAAGACTCTGAGCTGGGCCAGATTGACCGAACGAGTTTGGTCAAACTAGGTTTAAACCGGTCAGCCTCGATTTGACCGAGGACCCGTCGCGGGACTCGGGTCGAGGGTTTGTCTTTGAGGTGAGATTGGTTGTTATTGGATGTTTTATGTTGATGCCTTGATATTTGTGATTATCATTTCACATGTTGGTTGTTGGATGCTTTGGATGCCTTATGATTGAGTCTTGTTGCCTCTTTGCCATTTTAACTTGTTCTCATGGATTATGGTACTGTTGGTTAGCTGGAATTTGGATTATTATTGATATGGGAGATATTGTTGGATTGTCTGCCGAATATGCTCTTGCGTAGCCTTTCATATGCTAGGGTGTGTATGATCATTTTTGTGTGCAAGTTTGGACTCTTTGCCCCTCTTATGGTTAATTGGGTGTCCTACTTGTCTTGTGTGGTGTGAGCTAAAGTATTCAAGCTGGGACTAGGTCCTAGGTGAGTATTTCGGCCTTCATCATAGATAGGCCATTATAGTCTTTGACGAGTGTATGTTTGCGGCTTAATAGCCTCTGTGTCTTAGCTTGGTGGGTTTATATCCAAGTTAGGGCATGACTTCCTGAAGTACTCTTAGAAGTATGTAGTCAGCTTAAGTACTAGCCAACCCTTTGGTGGACTCCTTAGGTGTACTCATGTGGTTTTATCGTGAGTCTTGGATGCGGTGGATTGTATCCGCATGTCTTTAGGTCTGCGCAGGTCTAGGATTAGGGTATGTTTACCTTACCTCGTGGTATAGACTCGAGTTATAGAGTGACTATTGACCGTCCTAAGAACTTATGCATGTCTCTAGATATATTGTCCTTTCTTGTTTGATGATTCTATGAATCATAGAAGGTGAGATGCAAGCCGGCTATGGTTGATAGAGTTTGGATTCCTGGATGTTATGTGATTCACATGATAGTGTAGTATGAGACGGTCTAGTATTCACATGCTAGGACTATGTGTTGTTATATTGTTGTTCACATGATAAGCACGATTGTCTAGCATATATATGCTAAGGCTATGTGTTATTCATATTCATATGCTTATGTTTACATGTTATATTAATTATGACATTTGGTGGCTGGGAGAACTCAGAGTTACTCCCCACTGACTGTGGCTTTCGTATTTGTATAAAATGCGATTGACAGGTAGGTGATGCATATATGGGGTACATGGACGAGCTAGCGAGCAAAGTAACCTTGGGACCTAGATTGACTTTATTTTATTGTGACCCTTAAACACTTTTTATGTCATATACTTTTTAGGGACATATGTCTCCCTCTTTCATATTTGGGTTGTATAACTTTGTTTCGCGACTTTAGCGATATTTTATTTATGAGATTTATTTTAGACCTTGCATGTTTGACACCTTCCCATTTGGATATTTTTATAACAGGTTTAGGTTTTAAAAATTACAGGTTTTTACCCAAATCGACCTATTACAAACATATCCATGCAGTTTTTATCTAGAATTATGTGTTTACTTTTCCGCAATGAATGAGGGTGTCACAATTGGTATCAGAGCATATTTGCTCCCGACGCACGTTTGTGTACCCCCGATAAAAATAACTTTGACCTTAGAATAATAAACTTGAGAGATGGGTAGGATGGGTAGACTTAAGGACCTAAGGTGGTATTCTGTAGTGGGTTTGCTCTTTGTTAAGTTTTAACATGTTTATTGATTGTCAATCATTTTTGTACCCTTGGATCAATAACCGTGAGCTTACCCGTGTCGTGATCAAGATTTGGTGCCTATCGTCGGGCATTGGAGATTTGTTCAACTTGTGAAGAATGCTTCTTCTTCCTCGAAGTTATCCCTCCATCTTTGTGTACCTTGCCTTACTCTATACTTCTTAATGCTTGCTTCTTCTTCTTCTTCTTCTTCTTCTTCTTCTTCTTCTTCTTCTTCTTCTTCTTCTTCTTCTTCTTCTTCTTCTTCTTCTTCTTCTTCTTCTAAACTCTCTTTTCTTTCCTTAGGAGTGACTCTTGTACCCTCCCAACTTGTGTTTTGTTCCTTGCTTATCTTCCCTTAACGCCTTTTTGATAGTACTCTTTCTTTTGAGGAACGTTGACCTTGGTTTGGAAAATTCGACTTTTGAGGAGATTGTTTGTGGTTAACCCATAACCCTGGTTTTAAGAGGTTATGATGTTGGAAAGACTTGGGTGGAATTGAGTGGTGGAATCGAAGGTGTAAGATTAAGAGAGTAAGTAAGTTGAATTTACGATTGGCATTCGTAATCACTTTTAATATGAGGGTTTTATAAGGTATATGTTACCATATGAGAAATACTAATTTTGGGATTATTAGTTGGTCTAAGTGAGTGATCTTAATTACTACTTGAGGTATGGAATGAGAGTGAGACTAAGCTACATTGTTGGGAAATCTTAGCACTTGTTTTAGTAACTAGAAAGGATAATGGTATGGTTGACGCCAATTGTTAAGTTGAAGGACATAGTTTTAATTTATGGTGTTAGAATGTGGGAATTTAGAGATTGGAATTAGGACCCTTGATTGAAGATTTTATCATTTTGAGAAACCCATGGTTGACACTAGTTGGATATGAGTATAGCTTTGTTGGAAACCCTGACCTTGATCTTGTGGAAGTTGTTTGTGGATGTTTGAGGATTTGGGGTGATGAGATCACACTTATAGTGGAGTACCTTGTTTCACGGAATTGCTTAGGATGAAGTAACATGAGTGTTTTGAGGAAATCCTTGGGAGTGTTTTGGTCATAAGTTTTGTTGTTGGGAAGTTTTCGGAACCGTCTAGGCTGATGTTGTAATTTGGGATTCGAGTACTTGGCGTTTCCTTCTTGACTAATTCCCTTCTTCTTTGACCATGAGCGTTACCGTTCATACCTCCTTTCCTCGCTTCATCTTGCTCCTCCCTTAAGCTTGATGCTAGTGACCTATAAAAACTCTATCTTTGACATCCTTGTTGACCTTACTTGAGGATGGTGTGGACTACGATGTTTATTGTGATGCTTCAAAGCATGGCCTGGGTTGTGTCTTAATGCAAAACCGAAGGATTATTGCTTATGCTTCTCGACAACTGAGGGTTCACGGGGTGAACTATCCGACTCATGATCTTGAATTAGCCGCCGTGGTACATGCCTTGAAGACATGGAGGCATTACCTTATTGGAGTTCATTGCCGCATTTATACCGATCATAAGAGTTTGAGGTGTATCTTTACCCAGAAAGAATTGAATATGAGGCAAAGAAGATGGCTAGAGTTGGTGAATGATTATGATGCCGAGTTGATTTATCATGAAGGGAAAGCAAATGTGGTGGCCGATGCTTTGAGTAGGAAGACTAGTCACTCTTTGAACACTATCCGTGTGTTACCTGATGAACTTACCACGGAATTTCAAAAGTTAGGGATATAAGCCTTGTTGGGAAGGGCTTTGACTATCTTAGTGCCTTGAGTGCAGAACCCGACTTTTACCGTGAGATCCGTACTTGCCTACCTGAGGATGCTACTTTCAAGTCCATTCGAGCAAAAATCCAACTTGGGCAAGCTAAGGATTGTGTGGTGGATAGTGATGGATACCTTCGTTACCAAGGTAGGATGTATGTTCCGAGAGTAGCCGAGTTGAGGAAGAAGATCCTTGATGAAGCTCACCTTTCTCCTTACTCTATTCATCCTGGTGGTGACAAGATGTATAAAGACTTGAGATTACAGTTTTGGTGGCCTAGGATGAAGATTGATGTCCTAGAGTATGTTAGCAAGTGTCTTATCTGTCAGAAAGTGAAGATTGAGCATCAGAAACCCGGGGGTTTGCTACAACCTTTGGATGTTCCCCTTTGGAAATGGGAGTCCATCTCCATGGACTTTGTGATGGCTTTACCTAAGACTGCTAGCGGAAAAGATGCGGTTTGGGTGGTTGTAGGTCGATTGAGCAAATGTGCTAGGTTTATACCTATCAAGGAGATGTGGAGATTAGATGTCCTAGCTGAGGCCTATGTGAGGGAGATAGTACGCTACCATGGAGTGCCTAAGGATATAGTTTCAGATCGTGACCCTAGATTCTGTTCCCGTTTCTGGACTGCTTTGCAAGAAGCCATGGGTAGTAAGCTACTGATGAGTACCGCTTTTTATGCCGCTATAGATGGGCAGACTGAGAGGACTATCCAGTTTATAGAGGACCTCCTCCGTGCTTGTGCTTTAGACTTCCACACTTCTTGGGAGAAATGTTTACCTCTTGTCGAATTCTCCTACAACAATAGCTATCATTCCTATATCAAGATGTCACCTTATGAAGCTTTGTACGGTAGGAAGTGCCGTAGTCCTGTTTGTTGGGATCAAGTCCAAGATGCTTATGTGTTGGGACCCGATTTGGTGACTGAGACCATCAATCAGGTTCAGATCATTCGAGAGCGTATGAAAACCGCTCAAGACCGACAGAAATCTTATGCCGATGTCCGTCGTCGACCACTTGCCTTTGAGGTTGATGATCGAGTATTCATTAAGGTATCACCTATGAAAGGGGTGAAACGGTTTGGTGTGAAAGGAAAGATGAGTCCCAAATACATTGGACCTTTCCGTGTGCTTGAGAAGATTGATCCTGTTGCTTACCGTTTGGAGTTGCCCCCGAATTTGAGCAAGGTTCATCATGTCTTCCATGTATCTCAGTTGAGGAAGTACATTAGTGATCCGAGCCATGTCATTCAAGAAAAAATCCCAGATTTGGAGTCTAACTTGACTTTGGAAGAAAGGCCAATCCGAATCCTCGAAAGAGCAAACAAGCAACTTAGAAACAAAGTTGTGCCCCTAGTTCGTATCCTTTGGCGTTGTGGAAATGTCGAAGAAGAAACTTGGGAGCCTGAATCTTCTATGTTAGCTAAATACCTCGAACTTTTCTCGTGAGGTAATTCTCTTTCCTTTATCTAATTCTTGTGAGTTTTAGCTATCCTTTCGAGTGTTCCTCTCCTTCTCTTAAATACTCTCCGCGTTAGTAGTCCTTACTTAGTTGTTTAAAAGTCGTAGTTAGAGTTTGGTCATAGCCAGTGGAGTTATTATCCTTATTATAGAGTTTCGAACTAAAGATTTTTGAAAATGTTTTAATGTTTTCCACTGGTTTTAACGTCAAAGAGTGGTAAAGCTCGTTATTGGAGACGTCCGATAATTGGTTTTCTCATTTGTTGGTGTAAAAATATATATTTTTATGTCTTTGATTTGGAGTGTTGATGTTCTTGAACGGCCGACGAGGATATTCCGTTGCATTGAAAAGACACTTATATTTCATACGTTCATATTTTGAAGATTTTGTTTACTTAATTTTAAAGAGATAGACCTACATATATACAATGTTCCTTCTTCCAAGTTTCGGGGACGAAACTTCTTAAAAGGAGGGATGATTGTAACACCCCGTAAATTTGAAGATCTTTATTATATTTTAAAAGTAATATTTTAATCTATTTTAATTTTATATTAATTTATTTGAAATAAAATTTATTTGATAAAATATAATCTTATTTTATTTTGAAGAAATGTAATTATTTTTGATAGTTTAGAAATGTTTAAAAGCGATTTAAACTATATTTAAACTTCTTTCTTTGATAAAATAGATTTCGGATAAAAGTCGTAAAACTGGGATTTTCCCATTTCTTACGGTCGTTGGGTAAACGAGTTTGGATATTGGGCATATGAGTACTTAATCTTTTAGTAAAATCGTGTTTAAGAACTTTAATATTCTCGGAAATCGCGTTCGACGAATATTTCAAATTACCGTCGAAGCAAACCCCAAAACGTAAACAATTGACCACCTCACCATGCCCTATTGGACCGGCCACCTCCTCCATTTGTCTCCCCTTCCATCTTTCATTTCCTCCATAATTCACTCTCTCTCTTCCTTTCATGAAACACCAAATTCATCTAAAAAATCCTCCTTACAATCCCTAAATCCACCATAAATCCTTCATTTCTCCACCAAATCTCATAAAAATTATATATTTGGAATCCTCTCTTCAATCCTCATCTACTAGTAAGCTTTATTTTTATTTCCCCCAATTTTGTTTTAAGGCTCATCTTTTAGGGTTTCGAATTTAAGCTTAATAATTGTGTTTTTTGTTGTTCTTATGGGTGAAGAATTTGAAGATGAGTTAGGCGAGTCATATATTGTAGAAGATGATGAGTGATTTCGGTTTCTAGGGCTCTTTCTCAAGTGTTATTGTTCTCTTTTTCTAGCTTAAGGTAACTATTCCGAGTCACTCGACGAATTAATGTCACATTAGTAGTTGTATTTGTTGTTTGTTGTTGTTTGTTGTCGTTTGTTGTTGTTTGTTGTTGTTTGAGACGATCTCGTTGATAAATGAATAAATGGAGTAAGATGAGTATGCTTATGTTTAATTTATGTTACCCATTTGTATATTATTGTTTGGAACAAATTTGGATGAGGAATTATGTGTTGTGACAAGTCCGTGTTTTGGCTGGAACGCGTCAGTACCGGACCGAGACGGTTTCCATTGTTTCCAAAAATATGACAGATTGAACGGCATCGAAAAATTAGGTGGTTTAGCCACTTGAATCACTCAATTCGGAGTCCGTATGAGTAAATGGCGTCGTTTTATCGATTAAAATTTATAGAAAAGTTTACCCTTGTGTGAGACGGTTATTTATGCTATTTTATTATGCGAGAATTTTGTGGAATTAGTTATTTTGTAAGTTGGAATGTTTTCTTTATGTTGATAGTGTTCACATGATAGAAATTGGAATATTGCATGAGAATGATATTGTAATGAATGTTGTGATTTGGGCCAAAATGGGCCAAGACTCTGAGCTGGGCCAGATTGACCGAACTAGTTTGGTTAAACTAGGTTTAAACCGGTCAGTCTCGATTTGACCGATGACCCGTCGCGGGACTCGGGTCGAGGGTTTGTCTTTGAGGTGAGATTGGTTGTTATTGGATGTTTTATGTTGATGCCTTGATATTTGTGATTATCATTTCACATGTTAGTTGTTGGATGCTTTGGATGCCTTATGATTGAGTCTTGTTGTCTCTTTGCCATTTTAACTTGTTCTCATGGATTATGGTACTGTTGGTTAGCTGGAATTTGGATTATTATTGATATGGGAGATATTGTTGGATTGTCAGCCGAATATGCTCTTGCGTAGCCTTTCATATGCTAGGGTGTGTATGATCATTTGTGTGTGCAAGTTTGGACTCTTTGCCCCTCTTATGGTTAATTGGGTGTCCTACTTGTCTTGTGTGGTGTGGGCTAAAGTATTCAAGCTGGGACTAGGTCCTAGGTGAGTATTTCGGCCTTCATCGTAGATAGGCAATTATAGTCTTTGACGAGTGTATGTTTGCGGCTTAATAGCCTCTGTGTCTTAGCTTGGTGGGTTTATATCCAAGTTAGGGCATGACTTCCTGACGTACTCTTAGAAGTATGTAGTCAGCTTAAGTACTAGTGTGGACAGCGGGGGCCACGGGGGCGCTTGGGAAACAAGCGTTTGCATTTTTGTATGGAGTCGCCACCAATTTTTATGGGAAATTGGAACCGTTCGAGTACCTCGCGTCATGTCAAGACACAAAGTAAAGACATGAACACTAAGCAATCGTTACCCTTAGCATTCTATGTCTAGAATGACTCTCGTGGATGCCAATGAATACGGGTGTTCACAGATATCTGGAGTAAGGGGTGAGGGTACGTATTAGGAAGCTCTTTTGATCAAACACCTAATCCCGCCCGCCTCGATAGCGGCCTCTACTAATGATTAGGGAAGTTATTCGTACTTGGTATATCGTCGGCTATATGCATGCAATGCAACATCCAAGCTTTAATCCTAACATGTGAAAATTAACTAAGTCGGTTGACACGTAATTAGCATACAATTTGGTCGAAGTAGGATTTAAATCTCATTTACATGTGAAACATACAAGCAATAAAAGAAATACAATAATTATAAATTACAATAATGAGAATTACAATAATTACATTGGGATAGGTGATTTATGTCGAAAATACCTTTAAAACGGATAATTTAAGAAAACGAATAAAGGAACAAAAGAAAGAAATAAATGAACAGGAATTAGCGATATTACGGTTAATAGTTAGTTAATATGTAGTCTAAACAAACTAAGTCAAGGCAGAAACGGAGTTCAGGGACAGAACTCAGCCAGGAACAGGCGCAGCAGAGCTGCGTCCTTTGGAATAGGCGCAGCAGACGCTGCGCGTCTGTCCTTGGCTCGGTCCGTCATGAAGCCGTAATTGCAAGCCGTTAATGTTAATTGGTGATTTTAATGATCAATTAAATTATTTACTCAGATGAAAGTGATTAACATGTTATTTAATATATGAATGGGTCATAAAAACAGTAAAACATGAATGAGACGGATGCAAACGAATTATTTCCATGGTGAAATAATGACAGAAGTGAAAAAATATTAATGAGTCCTACGAATTAATTCAATTAACTAGGTTAGATACAATGAATTGATGACAAATATGCGACGAACACATGAATAAGCAGATGAAAACTATATCAGAGACGAATTCCAGAAACTCAATATGAACAAATTGAATCTCTACAACCCGGAATTGAATTTAATGACGAAAACCCGCAAATATTGGATTATTAGGGATTTAAGTCGGATTTGTGATGATTAAAGCATGTTAATGATGAATAATAAATATACATGTGAATTATATGCTATCATGATGAAGGACTAACGAACAAACGAAAACAAATAAAGAACTTTGACGAATAACAAAGGACGAACGAAGAAGAAAGGAAGCGAGAATGCTGGCGGCCTCACGAAGAGGCGCAGCGAATCTGCGCTCCTTCAAGAGGCGCAGCGATTCTTTGCGTCCTTTCTCGACGGTTATCTACTGGAAATCCGTAAAAAAGAGTTTTTAAGCACGGTTTTAGAAATCGGTTTTAATGGTGTTTTCGACATAAATCTTACAATTGTGGTACAATAATTAAAATACAATAAATAAAAGAGAGATTACACCCTCAGACTTACATGTTGACGAAACGAGAAGGACTAAGATATCGATTAGTGATGCTCGACGCGGATGCAAAGAAAGTGCCCTTGTAAGAGGAAAACGATTAATTAATTAAGTTGATTATTGGTGTAGTTGGTCAAATTGGTCGGTCATGCAACGGGGAGGCTGGTACTCAGAAGGATCCGAGCTTACGTGGTCGAAAGTTCAAGCACGTAGACGCCAAAAGTAAGAACAAAGTCTATAATGCAAAGGGAGAAGAGAAGGGCGGACACTCGCGTGAGAAATATGAGGAGCGAAAGATCTTATTTATACTAATCACGTGACGGAATTAGGGTTTCGGAGACTCTTTGGAAGTGAATCTCGGAAAGATATGAAAAAGATACGAGAAACATGCAGAAAAGGGCATGGGAAGAGGCGCAGCGACCATCGCGTCTCTTGGAAGAGGCGCAAAGACTGCCGCGTCTATTCCCAAGTGGTTTCCTCCTGCAGAAGAAAGATTTCCGTGTTTGAGTTATGGTAGGACGGAAATAATTCGATTTCCTTAATATCTTATATGAATATTACGGGAATTTACTTACTAAAAGATAAAATTTGTGAAATATGGAATAGAAATATCCTAACATTCCAACATTCGACTCGGGTTTTAACGGTTTATCGAAAAATGGAGACGGTTTTAGGCCCTTGACTCCGTATGTACTCTAATTATCACAAAACGACCGTATCGGGACGTAGATGACAACTAAGAGGTAGACATTAATATTTGAGCAATCACTTGACGATAATCTTATGAACTGTCACAAATCGTTCCGCGTACCAAACATGCGGCCCAATCATCACCGGGTGGTTTGCGGGAGGTGCAGAAATGAGGTATCTACAGAGCCCCCACTTTGACTGAGGCTTGGACAAGGCGAAAGTCAAAGTATAGCCATCAGGTCAATCGAAGATTACAACCTGACGACTATGGCGACGGGAGGCGGCTCAAGGGGTCTGAGCCAAGGACCTGTCGTCGGGAACATTTTAGAGTCTGTCGACTATCGGGGAGGGTCGTTTAAAGTCCATTAAACTACGTAAGGAGGCTCGCCAGCCATAAGAAGAGACCATGCCTGGGACTTCTTCACGAGGTACTTCCGGGGGTGCATAGGAGCTAAGGTTAAGACCTAAAGGATATGTAAGGATTGTGCTAGGGTGTGGGACCCTAAAGGAAAGCATTGACGGGAAGGAGGCCTAAAGTAAGTTCAACTTAAGGGGTAAACCGAAGGTTGGGTATAGGAACTCTATTGGTTTGGGGAACTTGAAGGCTTATGAGCCTAAAAGGATTGGGATCCTATAGTTAAAAAGTCCTAATTTCGGGTTTACGAACCTAAGAAAGAAGGCTTTGGGTTTGGGAACTTCTGGAGAACGACACCCTGTCGAACTCCGCGGGGAAACGAGAAATATTGAGAGTAGCAGGACACAGGCGGGAACTGCTGAGAGAAAACTACTTCGGGTAGTCTTCGGGAAATAATTGTGAATAGCAGGACACAGGTGGGGACTGCTGGGAGGAAATCTGCTTAGGTAGATCGTCAATCCTTACGTCTTGAGAGAGACAGAACGTCCGCTTACTCTCGCAAGAGACACGATTGGGAATTATTCTTCTTGTCATGAGAGGGAAAGTATATCCGCTTACTCTCGTTGAAGACATAATGAAGGTGTGTCGAAGTTTGTGAAGGAATCAATGCTCGTTGCGACAAGCAGAAGGTCTTGAAAGGAATAAATAGTACGCAACAGTCCGCTGCGGGCTTGGAAATGCGGGCCGGAACGAAAGAAAAATCGCCAAACGGACCAAAAGAATGAAATAGCATCGGGGAAGAGGCGCTGGTGACGATCGATGGGAGGGAGACGGCTCCTCCTCCCTGTACAGCTGAGCAGAGGGCTCGTCTGTGGCTTTGGTGGTTCCTGTCTTCGATTTACCTCGGAGACAAGGGCGAGAGGCTGTCGACGAAGCTTCTTCCCTTCCTTTCTGACCTGAGTCCCCTAGGACGTTAGGACTGGGTCACTGCTGGTTTTGCGGTCCTCATCCGCTTCATGAGGGCCATGGTTCGTCCGGAGTTGATGGAGAAGGGGACTTCTCCTGATGCTGTCGGACCTGGACTACTGCTGGAGGTATGAACCTACCTTTAGACTAAAGTAAATTCCTTTCTTTATCAAATCACGAAAGATTGTCATTGATTATTTTGCTTTACAGGCGTGGGTGTACTCCTACTTCCCGGGCCTCGCGACCAAGAGGACGGAGCCGCTGGAGAGAGCCTATCCCGTGGTGAGGGATTGGGTGATGTGTCGGACGAAGAGCAAGCGTTCTTCTCACAATGTCTACCGGCGGGACGTGAACGCTCTTCAGCTGAGTAGCGTGAGTATCTCACTTATATTCACTTGCTTCTTATAATTGCATTTAATTGATCGTAGGAATGATCCTTTTTATCTTGTCTCAGTGGGTGCCCCGACCTTGGGCGGAGTACGCTGGAGCGCCTCCTTTTGTGGCTGAGGTCCTTCGGCCTAGGAGCTCGGGCCGACTGCTGTTGAGGACGTCGATGGGTCCCGTGTGGTACTTGGGCGAGCGCTTGGCTGGTCAGTGTTCGCGGGGCGTGTTGACGGTTCCCGTCGATCGTCCCAGAACGATGTTTAGGGAGCCTTCTGAGGCTGAGAGGGAGGCGGACTTGGCTGGTGCCAGTGGTGACGACCTTCTTCTTCCTGGCGAGGACTACTCGGCGTTCCTCTACGGGAGACTGGCGTACTGGCCAGTGGTGGTGAGTATCTTTTATTTTTTCTTTTGATTTGATTTTTGAGAACCATGACGAAAGATCATCGATTGATGAGAACCATTTGTCTTTGTAGGAGGTCGAGGCGGCGGGCATCGAGCCCCCAGAGTACCCCGAGACCCTTGAGTACACTGACGTGACCGGGAGGACGACGATCTCCGAGCTGCGTGACTTTGATGTAGCCGTGACGGATGCTGGCCTGGACGATTGGCAGCATCTGATTCGGAGGGTGAGCCTCTAATCTGTATATCCTTTGCGTAAGAACGCATTTTATTAAATTTGTTCAATTGTTGAGAACTTCTTTTTGAAAATGCAGGTTGCGCCGTCTCGGTTTGTGGCGTTGTGGAGGGTGGCCAACCGGCTGCGAGCTACTGCCGTCGAGGCACTTGTCGGCGGTCGTCAGGTATGAACCTTACGCCTGTTTCCATTTTTTTGATTTTTGATTTTCTAATTTTGCTTGAATTGATTGACATGAGCCAATTTTCTTGTTTACAGGGTGACCGCGAGCTGGAGCGAGAGTTGACCCAGTCTCGGGAGGAGACAGCTCGCGTGTTGAGGGAGCTCGAGGTTCGGGATGCCGAGATCGCTGCTCTTGTGGCGAGAGTTGCAGAGTTGGAGGGCGCCCCGCAGTAGCTTTTTTGTCGTATGTTGGCTGTGTCTTGTACATTTGTTCATTGGGACTATCATTTTGAACATTTTTTGGACTTTGTTTGGGGCTCGAGCCCCCAGTTTGTACATTTCCTCCGTTTGGTATATATACGATGGTCTGAGTGCCTTTGTTGCTGGGTTGTGTTGCTTGTATCTGCAGGTTAGTTTCGAACAGGTTTGGTAGATGACGGTTTACGCCGTCATGCTGCCGAAATTTACATAGAAAAAACACGCAAAGCATACATTTTTATATACATATGGCCTTAATTAGCGCAAAATGAGAGACTCAAAAGAACGCAAAAAATGCAAAAATGCAAAAATTTTGCCGGAAATGACCGGACGGTAGGGAGGGTTACCCCCTAAAAAAAAGAAAGAAATAGAAATCTATAAGTTTAGAAATGAAATTAAAGAAATTAATATTTATAAGTTGAAATTAAAATGAAAATTATTTCCTAAAATGAAAATATACAAGCGTAATATAATGGCAGAAATGTCGATGTCGCCTTGAAATTAGTGCCCGCGAATTTAGGAAACCTGAAACATGGTAATTTCCATTATTTACCAAAATAATAACCTGTAGGAATAGGAAATTATTCGTTATGGAATTAGAAAAGATCCAACGCGGAAAATCACAGAAGTGAAGCTCGGGAAGAGGCGCAACATGAGCTGCGTCCCTTTGAAGAGGCGCAGCAGGTGCTGCGCCTGTTCCCAGGTTGTTCCATTCTGACGGATTTTTGGAAACAGCAATTAGTATAAATAGAAGCGTCGATGGAGCTTTTATTCACACAAATCGTCCGTCTATTCTTCGTCTAATTACACAAAATTCTTCAAAATAAATTTTCTCATCATGAATACTTTAGAGATCCGCTTGAAGGAATGGACCAATGAATTTTCAAATATGGAGAAGCACGATATGGGCTCTTATAACTTTGGATCGTTGTTGAGTTTGAAACTCATCAAGGTTGTGAAACCGTTCTTGGATGCTTGCCTTGACTATTGGGACCCGAACTGTTTCCTGGGGGTGATGTTTGTCCTTTTCCTGAAGAAATTGCTGCCATTGGTGGATGGGACCCCGAACATTTGCCTGCCATCCCTTCTACTTCTCAAGGGTACAAAAGTAAATTTAGGGACTTGCTCGGATTGACTAGGCTTGAGGTGGACCGTCTAGTTACCTCAAAAGGTGTGAGAATGTTGGACTTCATAGATCGATTCATCAATAGAGCCGACCCCACCGTTTCTCATGTTGTTAGGCGGAGGGCATTTGGCTTTTGCTTGTTGCATGTGTATGTCTTCCAAGGGCATGTTGATGAAGACTTGAGAGGTGATCCCCGTCTTTTGGGCCTTGTTGAGCAGATGGAGCTGCGCAGGAGCCCAGCTTGCTTATGCTTAGGAGAGATTATATTGGGTTTGGATAATAGGAAATCCAACCGTGATCTGCCGTTCTTGGGGAGTCCCGTCATCTTGCAGGTAAAAGACACTTTTTTTTTGTTTTTTGTTTTTTTTGTTTTTTCGTTTTTTTTTTGATGTCTAATACCTGCTTTTGGTAGGTTTGGCTTATGGAACGGCTCCGATTGATCGAGCCCCCAGTTCATGCGCTTTCCTATCATGCCCGCTCGATTGCGATGAGGACGAGGTTGTACACGGTGAACTTCACTCGGGTCTGTGATTATTGGAAGAATAAGCTGAAGAGTGATGATGACCCGTTGATCCGGTGGGTCGTTCCGTGGTGGCACCTCAAGTCCGTCACTGGAGTGTCTTCTTTGGATCCCACTAGGTCGGTGCGCATTCCCGGACTGGAGTTTATGGTATGCATCTTTCCGGAAAGGCTGATGAGGCAAGTTGGGCTGAAGCAGACGATTCCGAGGCTTGATACCGTCCCGCAGACTGCTATGGCGCTTTCTACAGAGAGCCGAAGAGAGTGGGCTATCAAATGGGCCCAAAGAAACATGTGGTTCTTGAATTTCTCCGCCAATGCTTTATGGGTGTCGGATTCTTATCTGAGGTGGAGAAAGGCTGCAACTCCGGAAGAGCGCGAGAAGTTGAGGAAGCGTGAGCCCATCGGCTACAAGGTGTGCGAGGGAGAGAAAGAGAAGGAGAAGCATCTGACAGAGGGAGAAGAAGAAGCCGAGTTTCAAGTCATTCATCCTTCGAAGAAATCCAAGACTACTCCTGTCACAGAGATGGTGATTGGTAGGAATGGAAAAGCTAGGCCTCGAGAAAGACCGTTGGTGATTAGGTCTGAAGTGGCGCAAGAGCGTCCGGCTCGAGGTCGTGACAAGAAATATGATAGGAATGACAAGGGCAAGGGGAAGATGGAGGAATAGCCCGAGTCTCTTTATTATTATTTGATTATTATTATTATTGTTGTAATAAAAGGTGGGGTTTTAAGAATCCTAGCCTATTCTATTTTTTATTATGTAGCGTACTATTATTATTAGAAAATGAATGAAATAAAAAGGTTAAGTGGTTATGAAACCGTTGTGATTTTCTATTTATTATCCTTGTCGAATTTCAAATGCAATGCAAATGTCCTTCTATTTACATTTTAGATATGATGGGTTGAATCCCGTGAAGGATTGCCTACGTATTCACTTAAAAAGCGCAATCAAACCCTTGCGCGTAGTTCGAGTAAATGTAAAAGAATAATTGTTCTAAGCAAGAGCTTGTAATGAACTTATAAAAGAAGCATGAGCTTTTGCTTACTCAGAAGGTGCGAATTTAGTTTATTTGATGATATGAGAATGACAAGTTTGTCAAAATGCAAGAGCATAGTAACATTTAGCTTATTTCAGCTTGGCCAGGGGCCGTTTATTTAGTGCCACAAGAGCGACACTTGGGGTTACGCGAGGCGCGTGTTTGGTCCTATTCTAGGCATAGTATCGCTTCAGTTGGTCAAGGTTCGTTGGGTTTGAAAACTCATTCCCATCTAGGTCTGTGATCCTAACCGCACCCCCTGGGAGTATGGATTTGACTAGAAATGGTCCGGCCCAATTAGGTTTGAATTTTCCTCGTGGGTCAACGGGTAGAAGAGCTCTAACCGATTTAAGCACTAAGTCTCCTTCTTTGATGTTCCTTGGCCTAACCCTTTTGTTGAAAGCCCGTTTGATACGTGCTTGATATGTTTGGACATTATGCAAGGCGCGTAGCCTGCGTTCATCCAGGAGGATGAGTTCTTCATATCTATCCCTTTTCCAATCGGCTTCCGGGATTTGTCTTTCGAGTAGAATACGCAAGGATGGTATTTCTAGCTCGACTGGTTGTACAGCTTTCATACCGTAGGTCAAATAGAAAGGAGTAGCCCCAGTGGGCGTCCTGACAGATGTACGATACCCCCATAAAGCAAAGGCTATCTTGCTTGGCCAATCTCTATAGTTGTCAATCATTTTCTTGAGAATTGTGACAACATTCTTGTTTGCCGCCTCTACCGCGCCGTTAGTCTGTGGTCTATAGGGCGAAGAGTGGTGATGCTTAATCTTGTATTTGGCTAGCAATTGCTCGGTTTCAGCTTGGAAATGTGATCCGTTATCGCTAATGATCTCATGTGGGCAACCATATCGACAGATGATGTTGTTTTGTATGAATTTTGCCACATTTTTAGCCGTAAGACCAGTGTAGGAAGCCGCCTCTACCCATTTGGTGAAATAGTCAATCGCTACTAGAATGAAACAGTGACCTCCTGTTCCGGCTGGGGTTATCTTCCCGATTATGTCAATTCCCCATGCAGAAAATGGCCAAGGGGATGTCATTGTATAGAGCAATGCAGGAGGGACATGTTGCACGTTCCCGAAGATTTGGCAATTGTGGCAATGTCTTACGTATTTGATGCAATCGGACTCCATTGTGGTCCAATAATATCCCAAACGTGTGATTTTCTTTGCCATCATGGGCCCACTCATATGAGGACCGCATTCTCCGTCGTGGACTTCTTCCATCACCTTTCGTGCCTGTGAATGATCAAGGCAACGTAGGACTACACCAAGAGGTGTTCTTTTGTATAATTCTCCTTGCATCAGAATGTATTGGGAAGCCAGTAGGCGTATAGCATGTTGTCCCCTCTTGTCCATATCTGGTGGATAGGTGCCATTAAGCTTGAAATTCAGGATCGCTTGGAACCAGGGTTCCTGCGCGATTTCCTCTTTGTCGGTGATTTGGTGGACATAAGCCGGCTCTGACCGTCGTTTGATGCACAAAGGCATTTCCACCTTGTGATCTGGCATATTAATCAAAGATGCAAGTTTCGCAAGAGCGTCTGCAAATTGATTTTCCTCCCGAGGTAGGTGTAGGTAGGTTACGTGATCAAAGAATTGAGCGACTTGGTCTATTCTAGCCTGATAAGGTGCGAGGCTTTCGCTTCGGATTTTCCAAGATCCTGTAACTTGGTTGATGATTAGTGATGAATCCCCATGTACTCGGAGGTTTTTGATGCCTAAGCTTACTGCCGCTTGTAGCCCAATGAGACAGGCTTCATATTCTGCAGCATTGTTTGTCACCTCGAAGTCGAGTTTGACAGCAATTGGTGTATGCTCACCTTCAGGAGAAATGAGCAACACTCATATTCCGAATCCTCTTAGGTTTGATGCTCCATCAAAATACAGGTCCCAGGAGTCTACATCAGTTTGGAGTATATCCTCGTCTTGAAATGACCAAGTATCTATTGTTTGTGCGTCATTGATAGGATTTTCTGCGAAGAATTCGGCGACGACGCGACCTTTTATAACTTTCAGTGGCACGTATTTGAGGTCGAATTCTGAGAGCATCAAGGTCCATCTTGCTAGACGACCGTTGAGGACGGGTTTCTCGAAGAGATATTTGACTGAATCCATTTTGGAGTATATTTTGACGGAGTAGCTAAGCATGTAATGGCGTAGCTTCTTTGTTGCCCACATAAGAGCGAGACATGTCTTTTCGAGTTGTGAGTATTTGCACTCATATTCCAAGAACTTATTACTAAGGTAGTAGATAGCTATTTCTTCACTTCCTACAGTTTGAGCTAGCATGGCACCCATGGTCAAGTTTTTTCTTCTTGTGAGATATAAACCAAGAGGTTGATCTCGTTGTGGTGGCATGAGTACTGGCGGTTTAGCCAATATCTCCTTGATTCGATCGAATGCCTTTTGACAATCGTCATCCCACATGGTGTGGTCTGTTTTCTTGAGTTTCTTGAAGATAGGCTCGCAAATCATTGTAAGTTTCGATATGAATCGACTTATATATTACACCTTTCCCAGGAATCCTCTGACTTCTTTTTCTGTTTGGGGTTGCGGCATTTCGATCAGAGCTTTGATTTTGGAAGGATCTATTTCTATACCTCGTTGACTAACGACGTATCCCAGAAGCTTACCAGATGTTACCCCGAATGTGCATTTCTGAGGATTGAGCCTCATGTTGTACTTTCGTAGCCTTGTGAAGAACTTGCGAAAGTTCGCAATATGCCCTTCTCTTTCCTTGGATTTGACAATCATGTCGTCTACATATACCTCAACCTCTTTGTGCATCATGTCATGCAAGAGTGTAGTCGCGGTGCGTTGGTATGTAGCTCCGGCGTTGATCAATCCGAACGGCATTACCGTATAGCAGTAGGTTTCCCATTGGATGACGAATGCGGTTTTATGCATATCTTCCATAGCCATCTTGATTTGGTTATAACCCGCATACCCATCCATGAAGGATAGTAATGCGTGATCAGCAGTATTGTCTACCAATATGTCGATGTGAGGTAGAGGGAAGTCATCTTTTGGACTTGCTTTGTTTAAGTCCCTAAAATCAACACAAACGCGGATTCTCCAATCCTTTTTGGGTACGGGTACTATGTTAGCTACCCAGTCAGAATATTCGGAAACTTTGATGAACCCGGCTTTGAATTGTTTGTCAACTTCTTCCTTAATCTTTAGAGCCCATTCTGTTCTCATTCGTCAAGCTTCGTTTCACGGTTTGAAACCCGCTTAATTGGAATCCTATGTTCAGCGATATCCCTGTCGATCCCTGGCATGTCTTTGTAGGACCAAGCGAAAACGTCTTTGAATTCATTTACGAGGTCTATGAAATCGGCCCTTTCGGTAGAGCTCAAGGTAGTCCCTATCCTAAGTTCTTGGGGTTCTAGTTCGGTTCCTACGTTGATGGGTTCGGTGTCCTCTATTACTGGTCCCCCTTCCCCTTCCTGTAGTATTTCTTTGGCTACGTAGGGAGGTATTTCGATTGAGTCCGGTCTTGGTCATCCTCGGTATCATCATAAACAGATTGCACTCAAGATAACACAAAGAGTAACCGAACTGATTTATTCATATTAAAATTTGAGTAAAGTTGAAACAAAGAAGCCAACTGATCCATAGTCAGTGGCGGCAAAGGGACAGTGGTTGGGGCATTTCCCGAACTACTGTGACTACTCGAGACTAAGCTAGGAGAAACGAAGGGAGTGGGGATGACAACAGGAGTAGACTCTCTAATGACTTCTCTAGACTCCGACTCTGACTCCGACTCCGACTCGAACTCATCGTCTTCTGGTTCTCCTTTGAACATCTCTCCTTCTCCAGTGGTGAGCTTGAAGAGTCTTCCTTGATTGTTGGTCCATTTGATTGATTTTCTCCATCCTTTCTCGCTTTGTCTTGCGTCGGTTTACGTGATCAACGTGGTGGGGTTGAAGCGATCGTCTTGAAGTATCATAGTAATGATCTCATCTGCGCGCCCTAACGAATCGATCTTCTCCAAACAATAGGCTAACAGCTTGTTCGTCTAAGCAAGGTGCTTGACGGGTTTTGACGGTAGGAACCGTTTCTGGAGGAATGAAGTAGCAATCGTGAAAGATCTCGATTCCGGCTAACTTCCTCTCGAGATAATGCCAAGGTTCGGGAAATCCGTGGAAGAGTTCTAGACTTCCTTCTTGAACAAAGTACCCATTTAAAGTGGGGAGATAGGGCCTCATTTGGACTCCTACGTGCTTGCGGTTTTGGACTTGGGCGAGCATCTCGAGAACCTCTTCTTTTGTGGGTTTATAACCTAGTCCCAGTGGTATCCTCGTTGAGTTGCCTTCCTTGTATGGTGCGAAGGTATTCTTCCGAATAGGGTTCAAAGGCATTCCAGGGAAGTATCCCTGGGATTTGAGTATGTGGTTGACCACCAAGTTAGAGTAGGGATTATAGTATAAGGGTGCCAAGTCACTTTCTATGACGCTTACACTTTGGAAGCCCCCAAGTTCGTATACAGGATCCGCAAGGACTTGATTGTTCGACTGTTTTTCGATCATTGCCTTGATGGGTGACGAAGTGATCGTCACTACTTTGCCGTTTAGTGGGATCTTGATCTTTTGATGAAGGGTGGATGTTACTGCTTTGGAAGCATGAATCCAAGGCCTTCCCAGAAGTATGTTGAATGAAGCTTCAATGTCCACTATTTGGAAGTTAACCTTTCGTTCAATTGGCCCAGTGGCTATGGTTAAGCTAGCAAGTCCTACTACTTTTCGTTGTGTACCGTCATATGTACGCACACCTTGATTGGTAGGGGTCCAATCCGACTCTTTTATGCCTAGCTTGTATGCCGTTTTGAGGGGTATGACGTTGACCGTGGAGCCATCATCCACCAAGGTCATTGGCACATTCTTCTTTAGACAAATGGCAGTGATGTATAGAGCAAGGTTGTGACTAGTGCCAAAAGGTGGCAAGTCTTCGGCTGAGAAAGTAATAGGATTACTTAGCTTAGGTGATTATTGGAAGACCAAGTTGACTACGTCTTCAGGAGTGGAGTTATGTGCTACATTTAGCTTGGCCAAAGCTTGCAGTAAAGCTTGGCGATGTGGGAATGAGCTTGCTACTAGTTGCCAGACTGAAAGATCAGCCTTTGTTTTCTGTAATTGCTTCAGTGGGGTCATCTTCGTTGTCATTTGGTGTGATGACGTTGGTTGGACCGTTTTGAGTAGTGCTTTGATATGGGCGACCCGAACGAGTTAGGTGATCCACATCTTGGTCTTCACCATTTTGGACTATTTCCTTGACTAAAGAGTTTTCAATGAGATATTCGTCCTTATCATCATCGGCCCAAACCCCATTGACTGCAGCTAGTTCCCTCATTCTCATGATATCACCTTCTAGTCGTATGATTTGATCGACTAGTTTATCAACCACGGTGATTATTTCTTGCATAGTGGCATTTTGAGAGAAGATCAATGGTACACGTTCTTCGGGTATTGCGTTGGGATTGCGTAAGGTTGTTACCATGTTTTCTAGTTCCCAAACTTGTCTATCTACACTCCTTGCCCATGTGATGAAGTCGGAAATGGTAGGGGAGATAGTAGAGTAGAGCCCTTCATTCTCGATTGCATGAATTTCATTTTCGGTGGGAGAAATGAGGTGTGAGCAATCTATGGTAGATTCATCACTTGTGATCACTAGAACTCCAAGAGGATTCTGAGTGTTGTTTGGCTTACCTCCCGGTGGTATTGGGAGTCGACCATCTTCAATCATGTCTTGAAGCACGTTTTTCAACTTGTAGCATTTTTCTGTGTCGTGCCCCTTGCCCCTATGGTATTCACAGTACGAATTTTCATCCCAAAACTTGGACTTCCTTTCGGGTTCGGGAGTAGGTCCAATGGGTTGGAGTTTACCTTGATTCATTAGCCTTTTTAGAGCGTTGGAGTAAGTGTCCCCAAGGTTTGTGAATTTCCTTGGTGGGGTAGTTTTCTTGGATGGCTCGAGAAGGTTAACTTCATCGGTCTTACTGGTAGAGCCGTATGAACGACTTGTGGACCCTTGATATCCTCGACCTACCGTTTTGGACAAGAGTCCTTTACGGATGTCGTCTTCAATCCTTGTCCCTAGTATGGTCAAGTCTTTGAAAGTCTTGATGTTTTGATATCTCAAATGATTGGCATAGATGGGCTTGAGATTATCCACAAACTTCTCCACAAGAGTAGCCTCGTCCGGGCGTTCCACTAGTTGAGTGCTAGTCTTCCTCCACCTACTTAGGAAGTCGGTGAATCCTTCTTTGTCATTTTGGGTAAGAACCTCTAGAGTACGCATGTTGACTTGGATCTCGGCATTATCCGCATATTGTTTAGAGAACTCGATTGCGGCGTCTTCCCAAGTTGCGACCTTCTTGTGATCTAAAGTGTAGAACCATTGCTTTGGGATGGTGTCAAGAGATGAAGGAAAGATCCTTAAGAACATCTCGGGTTTGATGCCTTTGATAGACATGTAATCCTTGAAGGCACGGATGTGGTTTAACGGGTTCTCGTGTCCCTTGAACTTAGGGATATCCGTCATGTTAAAGTTAGTTGGCAATTTGGAATTGACGGCTTCATACTTGCGATTGTTCTCCCTATAAATGTCATCCCCCTTAAGGTACATCAATTGCTCCTCTAGGTATTGGAGTCTTTTCTCAGCTGCAGTCGTCCCCATGAGAGGATTCTCATCCCTAGATTCATCATCGGAGTTACGTAGTACTTCACTTTCAAGAGGAGACAACCTTCCTTCTACGGCATAGATACGGACTTCGATGAGCTCAAGGCGGTCATAGGTTTGTTCTTGAGTAGATTGCATTTGGGCTAGCGCGGCTAGGATTCGATCATTACTATTCTGAAGTTGGTTGAAGTTTGCTTCATCACTTGATCCGGGCATCTTGGAAACTGGATAAGAGATCGGCGACGAATCAAAACACGATCGACCATTCTATCACACTTGCTAAAAGAGGAAAAATTTTGACTCGTGAAGTGGGTGTGTGCCACTTGTGTTGAGTGAGTTTTGAAGAAAGACAAGGTCTTTGAAACTGTGTGTCCTAGTCAACCGTAGTGTAGTTGTAGGAGTGGACTCGAAGTGAGGTTTTGAAATGGGCTTGTGGCCCGAATTTTGACGCGACAAACGGACAGAGTTTTGACCGGGTTTTGCGCTAATTAAGAGCCTATTTCGAAATTCTTGTTTGAAAAGGGGTTTTGATCTTTTGAAAAATCGTCGTGGTTTTGTTTAGAAGTGGTGATCACGTAAGGTATACATATTTATACAAGCATTATAACGGGATGCTGAGTGCATTTAAAAGGGATTTGGTTTAAAAGGTGGGTTGCCATACCGAACCATCAAACCCGAAGTCTGTGGAGAGGCTCGTGCCAAACAAGAGTAAGGCCGATTCCTAGTCCATTTCCTCAAGTAGTGAAGGCCCTTGATACAAACAAGAGTAAGCATCATGGTATGGATGACGACAATCGCTATCCATCCTTAAGCCCAAATAAGAATTAGGACCGTTTAGACGGGACGATTGGTCGAATGGGTTGGGTTGGGCCTAGGAAGGCCGAATAAAACGGTCTAGGAAGACCGAGTTATGAAAACCGACAATTGTCTTGTACAAACTATTCCCCAACCTTGTTCAAGTTTCACCCTTTTGGCTACACGTAAGTGTATTATCCCCAGCGGAGTCGCCAAACTGTGGACAGCGGGGGCCACGGGGGCGCTTAGGAAACAAGCGTTTGCATTTTTGTATGGAGTCGCCACCAATTTTTATGGGAAATTGGAACCGTTCGAGTACCTCGCGTCATGTCAAGACACAAAGTAAAGACATGAACACTAAGCAATCATTACCCTTAGCATTATATGTCTAGAATGACTCTCGTGGATGCCAATGAACACGGGTGTTCACAGATATCTGGAGTAAAGGGCGAGGGTACGTATTAGGAAGCTCTTTTGATCGAACACCTAATCCCGCCCGCCTCGATAGCGGCCTCTACTAATGATTAGGGAAGTTATTCGTACTTGATATATCGTCGGCTATATGCATGCAATGCAACATCCAAGCTTTAATCCTAACATGTGAAAATTAACTAAGTCGGTTGACACGTAATTAGCATACAATTTGGTCGAAGTAGGATTTAATGCTCATTTACATGTGAAGCATACAAACAATAAAAGAAATACAATAATTATAAATTACAATAATGAGAATTACAATAATTACATTGGGATAGGTGATTTATGTCGAAAATACCTTTAAAATGGATAATTTAAGAAAACGAATAAAGGAACAAAAGAAAGAAATAAACGAACAGGAATTAGCGATATTACGGTTAATAGTTAGTTAATATGTAGTCTAAACAAACTAAGTCAAGGCAGAAACGGAGTTCAGGGACAGAACTCAGCCAGGAACAGGCGCAGCAGAGCTGCGTCCTTTGAATAGCGCGCAGACGCCGCGCGTCTGCTCCTTGGCTTTGGCTCGATTCGGTCCGTGAAGCCGTAATTGCAAGCCGTTAATGTTAATTGGTGATTTTAATGATCAATTAAATTATTTACTCGGATGAAAGTGATTAACATGTTATTTAATATATGAATGGGTCATAAAAAACAGTAAAACATGAATGAGACGGATGCAAACGAATTATTTACATGGTGAAATAATGACAGAAGTGAAAAAATATTAATGAGTCCTACGAATTAATTCAATTAACTAGGTTAGATACAATGAATTGATGACAAATATGCGACGAACACATGAATAAGCAGATGAAAACTATATCAGAGACGAATTCCAGAAACTCAATATGAACAAATTGAATCTCTACAACCCGGAATTGAATTTAATGACGAAAACCCGCAAATATTGGATTATTAGGGATTTAAGTCGGATTTGTGATGATTAAAGCATGTTAATGATGAATAATAAATATACATGTGAATTATATGCTATCATGATGAAGGACTAACGAACAAACGAAAACAAATAAAGAACTTTGACGAATAACAGAGGACGAACGAAGAAGAAAGGAAGCAGGAACTGCGGCAACCTCACGAAGAGGCGCAGCAGTTGCTGCGTCCTTTCTCGACGGTTATCTACTGGAAATCCGTAAAAAAGAGTTTTTAAGCACGGTTTTAGAAATCGGTTTTAATGGTGTTTTCGACATAAATATTACAATTGTGGTACAATAATTAAAATACAATAAATAAAAGAGAGATTACACCCTCAGACTTACATGTTGACGAAACGAGAAGGACTAAGATATCGATTAGTGATGCTCGACGCGGATGCAAAGAAAGTGCCCTCGTAAGAGGAAAACGATTAATTAATTAAGTTGATTATTGGTGTAGTTGGTCAAATTGGTCGGTCATGCAACGGGGAGGCTGGTACTCAGAAGGATCCGAGCTTACGTGGTCGAAAGTTCAAGCACGTAGACGCCAAAAGTAAGAACAAAGTCTAGAATGCAAAGGGAGAAGAGAAGGGCGGACACTCGCGTGAGAAATATGAGGAGCGAAGGCTTCTATTTATACTAATCACGTGACGGAATTAAGGTTTCGGAGACTCTTTGGAAGTGAATCTCGGAAAGATAAGAAAAAGATACGAGAAACATGCAGAAAAGGGCCTGGGAAGAGGCGCAGTTGCCACTGCGTCTCTTGGAAGAGGCGCAGCACCTGCTGCGTCTATTCCCAAGTGGTTTCCTCCTGCAGAAGAAAGATTTCCGTGTTTGAGTTATGGTAGGACGGAAATAATTCGATTTCCTTAATATCTTATATGAATATTACGGGAATTTACTTACTAAAAGATAAAATTTGTGAAATATGGAATAGAAATATCCGGAACATTCCAGAACATTCTGACTCGGGTTTTAACGGTTATCAGAAAATGGAGACGGTTTTAGGCCCGGACTCCGAATGTACTCTAATTACTGTCAAAACGACCGTATTGGGACGTAGATGACAACTAAGAGGTAGACATTAATATTTGAGCAATCACTTGACAATAATCTTACGAACTGTCACAAATCGTTCCGCGTACCAAACATGCGGCCCAATCATCACCGGGTGGTTTGCGGGAGGTGCAGAAATGAGGTATCCACAACTAGCCAACCCTTTGGTGGACTCCTTAGATGTACTCATGTGGTTTTATCGTGAGTCTTGGATGCGGTGGATTGTATCCGCATGTCTTTAGGTCTGCGTAGGTCTAGGATTAGGGTATGTTTACCTTACCTCGTGGTATAGACTCGAGTTACAGAGTGACTATTGACCGTCCTAAGAACTTATGCCTGTCTCTAGATATATTGTCCTTTCTTGTTTGATGATTCTATGAATCATAGAAGGTGAGATGCAAGCCGGCTATGGTTGATAGAGTTTGAATTTCTGGATGTTATGTGATTCACATGATAGTGTAGTATGAGTCGGTCTAGTATTCACATGCTAGGACTATGTGTTGTTATATTGTTGTTCACATGATAAGCACGATTGTCTAGCATCTATATGCTAAGGCTATATGTTATTCATATTCATATGCTTATGTTTACATGTTATATTAATTATGACATTTCGTGGCTGGGAGAACTCGGAGTTAGTCCCCACTGACTGTGGCTTTCGTATTTGTATAAAATGCGATTGACAGGTAGGTGATGCATATATGGGGTACATAGACGAGCTAACGAGCAAAGTAACCTTGGGACCTAGATTGGCTTTATTTTATTGTGACCCTTAAACACTTTTTATGTCATATACTTTTTAGGGACATATGTCTCCCTCTTTCATATTTGGGTTGTATAACTTTGTTTCGCGACTTTAGCGATGTTTTATTTATGAGATTTATTTTAGACCTTGTATGTTTGACACCTTCCCATTTGGATATTTTTATAACAGGTTCAGGTTTTAAAAATTACAGGTTTTTACCCAAATGAACCTATTACAAACATATCCATGCAGTTTTTATCTAGAATTATGTGTTTACTTTTCCGCAATGAATGAGGGTGTCACATGCCTGCACATTAAATTAATATAATAATAATAATAATACTAACATTATACATAAATACAATTAATTATTAATTATAAACTAATACGACTAATTATTATAAATTAGTAATTAAATGAGCTTTTTAGACATTTAAGCACACAAAATCAAGTCGGAATAAGGTATAAATGAGAGGTAAAATACGACTAAAATGCTACTTATCACAGTGACCACTGCGCCTCTTCCAAGGGACGCAGCAATGTTGCGCCTGTCCCGGGGTGAATTCTGTCCCTGAACTCCGTTCTTGCCTTGACCCTAATCTCTTAATTATATAATTAATCGACTATTAGCCGTAATATCACCTCCTAATCTATCTATATTTTACTTTCCTTTCTTTTCTTCAAATCATCCGTCTTAAATATATTTTTGACCTAAATCATTAAATCATTGTAATTCATTGTAATTTTAAGTATCGCAATTTATTTATTTATTCTATTTATTATTATTTTATTTATTTGCTCTTCACATGTAATTAAATCTAAACCCTAATTCGACATTAATGAGTGCTAAATACTTGTTCACTGACATAATTTATGCATATAATCGATAACATATCAAATACGAACGATTTCCCTAATCATCAGTAGAGGCCGCTATCAAGGCGGGCGAGATTATATGTTCAGTAAAAGGACTTCCTAATACGTACTCTCACCCCTTACTCTAGATCTCTGTGAACATCCGTGTTCATTGGCATCCACGAGAGTCATTCTATACATAGAATGCTAAAGGTAACGAGTTCTTAGTGTTCAATGTCATTACTTTGTGTCTTGACATGACACGAGGTATTCGAACGGTTCTAATTTTCCATAAAAATTGGTGGCGACTCCACAAATGCAAACGCTTGTCCAAAGCGCCCCCATGGCCCCATGTCCACAGTTTGGCGACTCCGCTAGGTAATACACTTACGTGTTGACAAGGGTGAAACTTGAACAAGGTTAGGGAGTAGTTTATACGAGACAGTTGTCGGTTTTCATTACTCGACCTTCTTAGGCCGTTTTATTCGGCCTTCCTAGGCCCAACCCAACCCATTCGACCAATCGTCCCGTCTAGACGGTCCAAATTCTTATATGGGCCTAAAGATAGATAGACATTGACGTCAACCATACCGTGGTGCATACTCCTATTTGTATCAAGGGCTTTCACTACTCGAGGAAATGGACTAGGAACCGGCCTCACTCATGTTCGGCACTGGCCTCTCCACAGACCAGGGTTTGATTGCTTGGTATGACAACCAACCTTTTAAGCCAAAACCCATTTAAATGCACTCACCATACCGTTATAATGCCTGTATGAATACTTGTATCATATGTGATCACCATTTTGTAAACGAAACCATGACGAAATTTTATAAAATAAAAATCTTTCTGCAAAATGTAAACAGTTTTCAAAAATGGCCGAAATTAACGCAAAATAAGTCGAAACTCTGTCCAAATCTCTAGTCAAAATTCGGGCCTCAAAACCCATTTCAAAACCTCACTTCGAGTCAGCACTCCTACAACTACACTACAGTTGTCTAGGACAAAAATTTTAAAGACGTTGTCATTTTCAAACCTCACTTCACAAGTTGGGTCTTTTCTTTGAGTAAGTGGGCTAGAATGATCGATCATGTTTTGATTCGTCGTCGATATCTTATCCAGTTTCCAAGATGCCTGAAAGTAGTACCACGAGTGCTAGTAGTCAACCCCAAAATGGTAATGATCAAATCCTAGCTGTGCTCGTCCGTCTCCAAACAAGCCAAGACCAAGCCTATGATCGCCTCAACGCTATTGAAGGCCGAATCGTTGCTGTAGAAACTAGACTCCCTCCTATAGAAAACGATATACCTAGCGAGATCGTGCATGATAACCTTCCACCCTTTGTTGGACAACAAGAAACCAACCCTCCAATACGTCCTTCTGAAGCTGAAAAGTGACTCCAATACTTGGAGGAGCAACTAATGTACCTTAAGGGAGATGACATCTACTGGGAGAATAATCACAAGTATGAGGCCGTGAATGCTCAATTGCCAACCAACTTCAACATGACTAACATTCCAAAGTTCAAGGGACATGAAAAACCCTTTGAACCACATTCGTGCTTTGAAAGATTACATGTCTATCAAAGGCATCAAACCTGAGATGTTCTTAAGGATATTTCCTTCATATTTCGACACCATCCCTAAGCAATGGTTCTACTCTTTGGAGAACAAGAAGATTGCCACTTGGGATGACGCCGCAATTGAATCCACTAAGCAATACGCGGATAATGCTGAGATCCAAGTCAACATGCGCACTCTAGAGGTTCTTACCCAAAATGAGAAAGAAGGCTTCACCGACTTCCTAAGTAGGTGGAGGAAGAGTAGCACACAACTTGTTGAACGTCCAGATGAAGCTACTCTCGTATAAAAGTTCGTGGATAATCTGAGACCCATTTATGCAAACCATTTGAGGTATCAAAACATAAAGTCTTTCAAAGATTTGACTGTGCTAGGGATAAGGATTGAAGATGACATCCGTAAAGGACTCTTATTTAAAATGGTAGGTCGTGGATATCAAGGCTCCACGAGTCGTTCTTATGGCTCTACTAGCAAGACTGATGAGGTTAACCTTGTCGAATCATCAAAGAAGAATAACCCACAAAGGAAGTTCACGAACATTGGTGATACATACTCCAATGCTTTGAAGAGGTTGATGAAACAAGGTAAGCTCCAACCCATAGGACCTACACCTGACCCAGAAAAGAAGTCCAAATTCTGGGATGAGAATACATACTGCGAATATCATAGAGGTAAGGGACACGATACAGAGAAATGCTTTAAACTAAAACATTTCCTCCTGGATATGATCGAAGATGGTCGTTTACCCATACCTCCTGGAGGTAAGCCTAATAATACTCAGAATCCTCTTGGAGTTCTGATGATCACAGATGGGAAATCTACCTTGGATTGTTCACACCTCATTTCTCCAGCCAAGGGTGAGATTAATGCACTAGAAGATGTGGGGATTTATTCTACTATTTCTCCTACCATCGCCGATTTTATCGCATGGGCAAAAAGTGTGAGTAGACAAGTTTCAGATCTGGAAGATATAGTGGCATCCCTACGCAATCCCAACACCATACCTAAGGGTAATGCGTCACTGACTTCAAATCTATCCCAAGACTCTACAATATAAGAGGTAATCGCCGTGGTTGACAACCTAGTTGAAAAAGTAATCAGTCTGGAAGCTGAAATCATCAGATTGAGAGAGCTTAATACAGTCAATGGAATATGAGACGATGGCGATGAAGATGTTTACCACCAGGATCATCCTTTGATCAAAAGTACGGAAAGTCTTACGGATGAGATCATTACCATGTTACTTCAAGATAACCATTTTAACCCCACACCATTGATCACCGAAACCAATTCAAACCAGCAGAAAGGATGGAGAAAGTCTATCAAGTGGACTAACGACACCTGTCTCCCGTTAATCCGTAAAAAGGGTTTAAATAAAGGTTTTATAAATCGGTTGTGAATATGTTTTCGACGTAAACCTTACAATAATGATTACAAAAATAAAGTACAATAATAAAATATGAGATTTACACCCTCAGACTTACAAGTTTGAGGAAACGAGATTAACTAACTTAACGTTTAGTGATGCTCGACTTGAATATACGACGAAAGTGCCCTCTAAGAGGAAGTTAAACAAAATTGATTAAGTTGATTGATGTGGAGTTGGTAAAATTGGTCGGTCATGCAAACGAGGCTGGTACTCAGAAGGATCTGAGCTTACGTGGTCGAAAGTTCAAGCACGTAGACGCCAAAAAACAAGAGCGTGGTCTTAGAATGCAAAGGGAGAAGAGAAGGGCGGACACTCGCGTGAGAAATATGAGGAACGAAGGTCCCTATTTATACTAATCACACGGAGGAATTAGGGTTTCGGAGAAACTTTGGAAGTAAATCTCGAAAAGATCTTAAAATACGCAGAAAGGAGCTGGGGAAGAGGCGCAGCAACCACTGCATCTCTTGGAAGAGGCGCAACACCTGCTGCGTCCTTTCCCCAAGGATTTCCTCCTGCGGAAGAAAGATTTTCCGCGTTTCTATTATGGAATTGCGGTTTGGATCTTAATTTCCTTATTATTTATAGTATAATTTCGGGAAATACTTTACCAAAAGATTAAAAGATTGAAAATATGGAATAGAAATATCCGGAACATTCCAGAATATTCTGACTCGGCATTTTAAACGGTTATTAGAAAATGAAGACGGTTTTTGACCTGGACTCCAAATGCACTCTAATTACTGTCAAAACGACCGTAATGGCGCGCAGATGACGACCAAGGGGTAGACACAAGTATTTGAGCTATCACTTGACGATAAACTTACGAACTGTCATAAATCGTTCCGTGTACCAAACATGCGGCCAAATCATCACCGGATGGCTTGCGGGAGGTGCAGAAATGAGGTATCTACAATATTTCAAACGATTAGCTTCCTCAGTCCTCATGTGACCTATCAGCTCTTGTAGGGACAAATCCTTTTTCTTATGTTTCAAATGGTTCCTGTACTCATTCCAGGACGGGGGAAATTTCTCTAGCAAGACATTAGCCTAAAAGATCTCATCTAATTCCATACCCTCATTGACCACATCAGCACACAAGTTCTCATAAATATGAACTTGTTCCATAATAGGTTTGTCATCTACCATTTGAAACCCAAGCCACTGCCCGACAACATACTTCTTTTTACCCGCATCATCAGCTCCATATTTTTTCTCTAAGGTCTCCCAAATGGTCTTAGCAGATTTATGGACCATAAATAGGTCAAAAAGGGTATTAGTCATATGATTAAGGAGATAACAGTAGCAGATGAGGGTGGAGTAGTCTCGACACTAGTGGCGACAACAGGAGAGGGAGGATCAGAAAACAGAACATAGTCGATTTCTAGTTGTTCAAAAACATCAACAATTTTTGAGAGCAGCTCTTATAATTCTGACCATATAATGGTTCCAATTTCGACAAGTCAGGAATACTTTTTCTCGAAATTACAGCCATTGTTGCGATAGATAAATATAGTTTTCAAATTGTTGGAATAGTAAAGACGCAACAATGGACAGAATAAAGGAAAACTTATCGAAACTGGAAAGAGAAAAGCAGTGCCGTGGTAATGTAGCCACTGACATGAAAACTATATCGACACGACCGTGGTGGTAATCGTCTCACGCCGGTAGTTCCCCAAGGTTAACACTGCAGCACCTGAACCCGACCACTCGTGTAAGGGAGCTTTGGAACGAACATAAACAGTATCCAGGAATAAACTCAGAAGTAGTAATAAGAGAGCATTTTTTAGAAGATAGAGAAGAGTGATTGTGATTGTGATTGTTATGTTTCTGATATGATAAGACTGCTCTATTTATAGCAAAAAATAGAGCAGTTACCAGGAGCAAAACGTGCTCTGGAATCAGGAGTCAAGGCATAAGAATAGCCTTTGAATGCTGAAACCGTAACAGTCATAATTGACTGACTGTTACACTCTCTCAAACAGATGCACAGAATGTGGACAAACCACATTATACACAAAAACCAAAAGGGTAAAAGTGGGCCAAGGCCCGCACCACGGGTGCTCTACCCAAACCCAAACCCGAGCCGGCGCGCGCGCGCGTGTGTTTGGAGCCAAACCCACAGGCCCAACAATCACCACAAAAGGCCCTTGGTTCTCTCAATTAATCTTATAGGAAACAAAGACTAATATAAATGTTGAAAAAGAGAGTTTGCCCACCGATGTGGGACAAACAAAGAACCAAAAAAATGGTCTTCATCTTTTCCAAGGCATCACTGCCAACAAGAAGAGATTATTAAAAAGGTAGGGAGTAATTGATAGAAGATGTAGATAATTAAAAATATGTGTTAGTTTAAAAGAAAGGAAATAATTAATTAGAGAGGTGAAAGAGAATAAAGGAGTACATTAGGTAAAATATGTGGAGTTTCCTTAAATTAATTTGGAAGATTATTTATTATGTTGTTCTCATGTGGATAGGGGATTATTAATCGAAATAGATATACCGTTCAACATTCATTTCCCTAATTTATTAAATAATTTTATCTAAAAAAATAAAATATAATCCCGTGAATTTGCACGGGTGTTACACTAGTATGTTCTTAAAGAATAAGTGATTGGGGTCTCAATAGTGTATGTTGATCAAAGCACTACTGCTATCGGGAAATGGGCTATTGCACTCCCAAACAAGTCATTTGAAATTCCCGCACATGATTAATTAGTACTGGGAAATTGAAGGTAAAATTCGTTAATTGAAGTTAAATATTTGAAGAGGAATGGATAAGGCAAGGGGTGATAATGAGACGAGTCGGCTAGTATGCAATTTGAGTTTGGTGGCTCGTGTGAACTCGGTTCGGGAGCTTAATGAGTCAAGCAAAACAAGGCTTAGTTCAGTTTTAGCTCGTTATCACCCTAGAGTCCTTGTATTTTGGAGGAGCAAAAGGGCGAGAAGAGAAGACAGATTGAAAATCAATTGGGCTTAGCTTCAATGTACAAGCTTAAGAAATTCAATTACGGTCATGTTAAATATCGTCGACACTTTTACTAATTATCGTCGACAATTAACATAACTTTTCAATATTACCCCCCATTAACTCCCCCTTGTCTCAAAAACAACTCTCTCTCCAATCTTTCTAAAACAAAAAAAGACGGTTTTTTGGAAAAAAAATCGTAATTTAATTTACGAAATTTTCGATTAAAACGGTTCTAAACATATCGACTAATGCCGGTAACAACGATCACATTAGTAACGATGTTCAAAAGATATGTTTGCATTTCAAAATTATGATTTGACGAACGGATTACAGTAGAACGGATTAGCGATTATCGATCCTCGCGTCCAAAACTAATTTAAGACGGAAATTAATAATTTTTTTAAAAAAAATATGTCGAAAAAGGGTGTGGATGAAGAATTTTTTCGTCGAGACCTAGGTCCAGACAAAAAAAATTCATCCAGACAAAATTTTTTTCGTCCGGGAGAAA